>NW_006780148.1:1077895-1117367 GCF_000442215.2 Lipotes vexillifer
ACACTGTAATCCCGCCGGCGGGCGGAGCAGCGGGTGCGCCGCTCCCCGCGTGGATACCGGCGGGCGCCGGGCGGCGAGGCGCCGTCCCAGCTCCACGGCTCCCGGATCCATCCCCCGGGCTGCGCCTGCATCGCTGCCGCCAGGGGAATGGAGGTGGCCGACTGCCGCGCGACGTCGGGGCACCGGGGAAGCGGAGAGGGAGAGCCTGGGACTTCGGAGTCCGCGGCTAGTCGGGGGCCCGAGAGTTCTGGAGTCCTGTGGGTGATGCTCGCGCCCTTTCTTGGGTCCTCCCAGAGGCACTAATGTTCGCAAGCGTTGTTTTTGATTTTATGGGGCGGATGCAAGTAGCCAGCAGTTTGGGGCGCAGCTGCAAACACAAATGGAGTGAAGCGCCGCCGGAGCGGTGGGGGACTCTGGCTCTTGGGTGCGCTCACTTATTGCTACCCTCTCCCGGACGCTCCTGGTAGAGTTGACCTTCTCTGAGACTAATTCCACTCAGCTACTTAGAACTGCAGGTTGGGGGCGGGGTGGTCGGGAAGTGATGAGGCTTTGATTCCCTTACTGTTCCTGAAGTTTTCGAAGTGTGGTCATGGGAAAGATTTGGCGCCTACTTGGGAGCTGGGAACGACCTGGTGAAGGGTTCAAGGCACCTTGATGGGAAGGAGGAGCAAACCTAGTCAAAGCAAAGTGCAGCAGTCGAGTGTGGATGGAGGGTGCCCCTGCTCCGGGAAGGCCTGGGGCCTCAGCTTGGGCCCTCAGCCTGGGCCGCGCTCTCCCTGCGGCCCAGGCAGTGGGTGTCTCTGGTGATAAGGGTGTCCTTTTACCTCCAGAGGCAGGAAGGAAACCTTTCACATGGGAGACTCAGTTCCTGCTCTCAGGGGGACAGGGAGGAGGGTCAGTGTCCCTCTTGTATCAGCTATTTCTTAAGTAACTTTAATGCAAAATAATTAACATGCCACTTAGGCATATTTGGGGGCAGCCTGCCCTGAGCCCCAATACTCCTTGAGATGATCAGTTTATTATGAAAGGATATAACTGAGGAACAGCCAGATGGAAGAGATGCACAGGTCAAGGCGCAATGAAACAGTGCAGAGCTTCCGTGTCCTCCCTGAGCTCGCAGCTCTCCCTGAATCTCCAGTTGGTCACCAGCCTTGAAGCTCTCAAGAAGGAATGACTTTTTTGTAAAGGTGTTGAGGCATAAATCAGATAAAGGGCTTTAATATATATATATATATAATTTCCCCTGCTTATTCCAAAAGGTTTTTAAATAGTTTACATCAATATAGTAGCACAAGATAAATTGAAAATAACTGGGGGAGGAGTTCAGAATAGGGAAATAAGGACGAGTTAGGTTATGTAAGTGGTTAGTTTGGCTCAGAATGGAAAAGGGAGGAGTAGTGAGGAGAGGTGAGAGAGTGTGTATGACACCAAAAGGGGTCACTTGACACACACACACACACACATGAATGAATGCAGTTTTTGTTTTTTAATGCTGAAAATGTATAGAAGGCCTATAGTTAACAATAATGTACTAACATCCATTTCCTGTTTTGATATTGTACTACAGCTATATGAGATGTCACCATTGGCAGAAGCTGGGTGAAGGATATAGGGGAATCTCTGTGTTATTTTTGCAACTTCCTGTAAGTTATTTCAACATAAAAAGTTTTATTTAGAAAAACTTTAGGGCTTATGGAATAAGTAGGGTTGGGACACTATCCTCAAAAACTTCATCAGTGACACTTCTTTAAAGAAAGAGATAAAACCAGTAACACAGCTTTACACATGTTAAGTGATTGCAAAATGTATAAGTACTACAATAAATATGACTACCTTGAAATAAAAATTGGTATAATTTTACTTGCCTCCAGCTCTGCCAGTTGGTACTGTTAGCTTAAGTATAATATGCACTGTTCAATTATCGTGTATGCCATTCATTCAAAGATGGCTTTTTTATTCCAGAACTCCTCGTTTCCCTACCCCCTCTGCTCTTACTGCACCCCCCGCTTTCTGTTTTTCCATTAACTCTTTTGAGAACTCACATGGTGCCTATTGACTAATGCCCTTTGGACCTGAGACCATTATTCAAGATGTGCCTAGAGCCCCTGTCTGGATGTGTGAAGAGAATCGTGCCTACAGCTGTTACTTTACCCCCCAGGCATACAGTTAGTAAGCTGCCAGTTGGTGTAAACCAAAAAGTGAAGAGATCAGCATTGAAACAGTTGTACTTGTTTGTATAGCCGTTGCTATTTCAACTGTTATTTTAAACTTTCTAAACTTGCCTGACTTTAACAGAATTACACTCAGCTTATCATTTTGGCTGTACTTGAGAGCTGTTGTGGCATAGTGTGACACCGTGAGCCAAGTATCAGTTTTCAAGTGTAGCTTTCTTGATAGTTTGGTTCTTTAGGAAGCTTAATTTCAACACTTTCATATCAGATCTTTTTCCTGATGATAAGATAAGGAGGTGGATAGGGGATGTAACTCAACATATTTGGGGGGAGTCACACGATTAGGAAGAAGAGAGAATAAAATATAAGTATTGTGGCAAAAAAAAAGAAAGCTTAATTTCTCAGTTGCCCATTTGGGGAAGGCACAGGGTAGGGTTGTGTTTCTTTCTGGGGAGGGGGCATGCTAGTCTGACTTTTTTTTTTTTTTTTTTTTTGGCCGTGCCCCGTGGCTTGTGGGATCTTAGTTCCCCACCAGGGATTGAATGCAGGTCCTCGGCAGTGAAAGCGCGGAGTCCTAACCACTGGACCGCCCCTAGTCTGACTTTAACTGTTTGTTCTTTTTCAGAATTTTAGTTTCCAAATGCTAAATATGCATGAGATTTATAGCTGCACGTCTAACCTTAATGCACGGCCCTACCTCTCCACATGGACTGTGGCCAGAAGAAATGTTTTTGTGGCTTAGGGAGCTCTGCATCCAGTGCTGTCAGCCCCCGAATTTGAGGTCACAACTGGGATTATCCACTGTGTTGAAGGGAGGAAGTCAGATGATGTGCCCTTCGCTCTGGCCTTTGGGGTCAGATTGTGGGTTTAGGTGGGTTTAAAAATCTCAGGAAAGGGCTTTTTTTTTTTTTTTTTTTTTGGTACCCTCTCGCTGTTGTGGCCTCTCCCGTTGCAGAGCACAGGCTCCGGACGCTCAGGCTCAGCGGCCATGGCTCACGGGCCTAGCCTCTCGGCGGCATGTGGGATCTTCCCGGACCGGGGCACGAACCCGTGTCCCCCGCATCGGCAGGTGGACTCTCAACCACTGCGCCACCAGGGAAGCCCAGGAAAGGGCTTTTTAAAATTTTGGCCAAAATGGTCAGGCTCCTTCTAAATCTGTGTGCATTTACAGTGAAAGAAAAATTGTGTTAGGTGTTGATGGTTTCTAGTTGCCTTCCACATGCAGTAATATCAACGACATTAACATACACGAGATTTATCAAGTTCTGTGCAGCCTGGACTGTCTGTTTTATGCTCTTGCCCTCCTTGAACCCTCCCAACAGTCCTACGAGGCGGATGGTTTTAGGAGAGGGGAAATGGTTTCCCAGGTGCACAGACGCCTTCCTCTCCAGCGCAAACACTTTTATTTCGATGTTTTCTCTTTCTCTTTAGCTTCTCTTGTAATAAAATGGCTTCCAAGGAGTTTAACTTGTCAAACCTTGATTAATAAAAGAAAGAAAAAAAACCTTTCTTGAAGGGAGCAACAACCAATATTTTTATTAGAATATTAAAGGTGGTTGTTTAAGTGTGCAGTTAGAGGTTCTCACTTCCTGGTATTCTCATGCTTCTATTTGGGTAAGTTTTAGGAAAAACTTTGTGGGGGAAAGACTGATTCTTGGGAAATTTGTTTTTCACCCCTTATTTTCCCCTTTATAGTCTCCCATTCAAGCACGTGGTGGGATACGGGATGCATTCTTTGGTCGGGTAGGAAGGGCACTGGCAGATTCTTCCAGTCGGGGAGACCCCTGCTTGTGCCAGGTGTGGAGGGGGGCAGAGCCCCTCAGGGCCTGGCTGAGTGGAGCACTGGTGGGGACACCGTGCTTGGCATGGAAGCCAGAGATCCAAGAGCTCGTGTGGGCTGGAATGAGAGAAACTTTGGCATCGTGTTAAGACCCAAAGCTTGATACTCCCCTAGGAAGGTGAATGAGAGCCCCAGGAATGACCTGGGTTACATTTTCTGCCAGCCTGGCGGGATGGAGTCTGGAATCAGCTGTAACACTGAATGAGATTCATACCAGTTATGTGGGTAGACTTTTGTATAATATGTGGATGATATCAAACTCCTTTTAGAAGTCCTACTCTACTCTCTGTGAAATAGCCAAAGCTGAACCATCCAGCCTGAAGCAAAAGGAGAGGTGTTTGTTCTTGAAAGGAAGGTTGGGTTCAATTCATTAGATTACAGGCATACCTCGAAGGTACTCGGTTCCAGACCACCACAGTAAAGTGTCACATGAGTTTTTTGGTTTCCTAGTGCAAATAAAATTATGTTTATGTGGTACTGTAGTCTATTAAGTTCATATGCAATAGCATGTCTTAAAAAATCAATATACATACCTTAATTTAAAAATACTTTAATGCTGGGCTTCCCTGGTGGCGCAGTGGTTGAGAGTCCGCCTGCTGATGCAGGGGACACGGGTTCGTGCCCCGTTCCGGGAAGATTCCACATGCCGTGGAGCAGCTGGGCCCGTGAGCCATGGCTGCTGAGCCTGCGCCTCTGGAGCCTGTGCTCCGCAACGGGAGAGGCCACAACAGTGAGAGGCCCGCGTACCGCAAAAAAAAAAAAAAATACTTTAATGCTAAAAAATGTTAACCATCATCTGAGTCTTCAGAGGGTTGTAATCTTTTTGCAGGTGGAGGGTCTTGCCTGGATGTTGACGGCAGCTGACTGGTCAGGATGGTGGTTGCTGAAGGCTGGGTTGGCTGTGGTGATTTCTTAAAATAAGACAGTAATGAAGTGTGCTGCATCGCTTGACTGTTCCTTTCACGAATGATTTCTCTGTAGCGTGCAATGCTGTTTGATACTATTTTACCAACGGCAGAACTGCTTTCAAAATTGGAGTCAGTCCTTTCAAACCCTGGTGCTGCTTTATCTACTAAGTTTATGTAATATCCTGAATCCTTTGTTATTTAAGCTATCTTCATAGCATCTTCACCAAGAGTAGATTCCATCTCAAGAAACCACTTTCTTTGCTCATCCATAAGAAGCAACTCCTCATCCGTGAAAGTTTTATCACGAGATTGCAGCAATTCAGTTGCATCTTCAGACTCCACTTCTTTTTAAAAAAATATTTATTTTATTTATTTATTCTATTTCTTGGCTGTGTCAGGTCTTAGCTGCGGCACACGGGCTCTTCGTAGCGGTGCGCAGGCTTCTCTCTAGTTGTGGTGCGTGGGCTCTAGAGCATGTGGGCTCTGTAGTTGTGGCATGAGGGCTTTCTAGTTGTGGCTCATGTGCTCAGTATTTATGGCTCATGTGCTCAGTAGTTATGGCAGGCAGGCTTAGTTGCCCCGAGTCATATGGGATCTTAGTTCCCTGACCAGGGATGGAACTGGTGTCCCCTGCATTGCAAGACGGATTCTTAACCACTAATACCAGTTCTCCTGCTGTTTCCACCACATCTGCAGTTAAGTCTTCAACCCCTCAAAGTCATCCATGAGGGTTGGAATCAACTTCTTCCAAACTCCTGTTAATGTTGATATTTTGACCTCTTCCCATGAATCATGAGTGTTCTTAATGACATCTAGAATGGTGAATCCTTTCCAAAAGATTTTCAATTTACTTTTCCCATATCAATCAGAGGAATCACTATCTGTGGCAGCTATAGCCTTACAAAATGTGTTTCTTAAATAATAAGACTGGAAAGTAAAAATGACTCCTTGATCAAATGATCCTTGATGGGCTACAGAATGGATGTCATGTTTGCAGGCATGAAAAGAACTTGAATCTCACTGTACATCTCCATCAGACCTCTTGGGTGACCAGGTGCATTAATGAGCAGTAATATTTGGAAGAGAATCTTTTTTCCTAAGCTGTAATTCTCAACAGTGGGCTTAAAATATTCAGTAAATCTTGTGGTAAACAGATGTGCTGTCATCCAGGCTTTGTTATTCCATTTATAGAGCACAGGCAGAATAGATTTAGCATAATTATTAAGGGCCCTAGGACTTCCCAGTGGTAAATGAGCATTGGCTTGAACTTCAAGCCACCAGCTGTATTTGCCCCTAATAAGAGAGTCAGCCTGCCGTTTGAAGTTTTAAGCGAGGCATTGACTTCTCCTGTCGAGCTATGCAAGTCCTAGATGGCATCTTCTTCCAATAGAAGGCTCTTTCATCTGCATTGAAAATCTGTTGTTTATGTAGCCACCTTCATGAATTATCTCAGTTAGATCTTCTGGGTAACTTGCTGCAGCTCCTACATCAGCACTTGCCGCTTCACCTTTTGCACTTTTCTGTTTTGGAGCTGGCATCTTTCCTTGAACCTCAGGAACCAACCAGCTTCAGACGTGTTCTGCAGCTTCTTCACGTCTCTCAGCCTTCATAGAATTGAAGAGAGTCAGGGCCTTGCTCTGAATGAGGTTTTGGCTTAAGGAAATGTTGTGGCTGGTTTGATCTTTTATTCACACCAGTAAAACTTTCTCCACGTCAGCAATAAGGCTGTTTACTTTCTTATCATTCGAGTGTTCACTGAAGCATCACTTTTAATTTCCTTCAAGAACTTTTCCTTTACATTCACAAGTTGGCTAACTGTTTGGTGCAAGAAGCCTAGTTTTTTTAAAATTAAGTTCACTGTCTTATTATGGCCACGCTTCGTGGCTGTCTTATTATGGCCACGCTTCGTGGTACGCCAAAACAACAACAATAGTAACATCAAAGGTAACTGATCCCCAGGAACAAATATAATAATGGAAAAGTTTGAAATGTGAGCATTACCAAAATGTGAGAGACACGAAGTGAGCAAATGCTGTGGAAAATGGTGCCAATAGACTTGCTCAACGCATGGTTGCCTCAAACTAATTTGTATAAAGAAAGCATTATTTGTGAAGCTCAGTAAAAGAACGCATGCTTGTATTCTCCAAGGATGTTCAAAGTCTGGTACAGTGAGCCATGCGAAGAGCATTGAGGGAGTTGTGCGGGCCGGGGGCGGCAGGGGATGGGAGGAAGGAGGTAGGACTTCATTCTTCTGGGGGCTTATTTGTGCCAGACACTTATCCTTACATCCACATTGTGAGGTAGGTAGTGATTCTTGTACTTTACAGATGAGGAAACAGGAGACTCAGGAGAGCACTTGCCTGTGTCCAAAGAACTGGCGTGAGGGTAGTGGAATTTGCCACACAGGCCCGTGCTTACTGCCCTCTCTCAGTTTCCCGGAAACTCTTGGGTTGCACATTTACCTATCAAAACAGTCAACGAGGGCTTCCCTGGTGGCGCAGTGGTTAAGAGTCCGCCTGCCAATGCAGGGGACACGGGTTCGTGCCCCGGTCCGGGAAGATCCCACATGCCGCGGAGTGGCTGGGCCCGTGGGCCATGGCCGCTGAGCCTGCGCGTCCGGAGCCTGTGCTCCGCAACGGGAGGGGCCACAACAGCGAGAGGCCTGCGTACCGAAAACAAAAAACAAACAAACAAACAAAAAACCAGTCAACGATTTTGAAGCGCCTCAGGTAAAGGTCCTGGCCAGTCTCTTCTGCTCTTCATTGCCTCCTCTCTGAGGCCTGCCTTCACCCTCAGAGAGGAGTCCATTCTTTGATGCAGGTTATAGGTTGAGTTATGTCCCCCAAAAGACACGTTGAAGTCCTCACCTGTGAATGTGACCTTATTTGGACATACTCTTTGCCGATGTAATCAATTTAAGATGAAGACATTAGCGTGGGCCCTCGTCCAATGTGACTGGTATCCTTGTAAGAGGAGAATGCCATGTGAAGACACAGGCACACAGGGAGAAGTCATATAGAGACAGAGATTGGAGTGACGCGTCTACAGGCCCAGGAAACCCAAGGAACCTAGGTGAGGCATGGGACAGACACTCCCTCTGAGCCCTCAGGAAGAGTCAGCCCTGTCCACACTTTGATTTTGAAGGTCTAGCCTCTAGAAATCCGAGAGAATAAATTTCTGTTGCTTTAGTCACCCAGTGTGTGGTACTTTGTTGCAGCAGCCCTGGGAAACAAATACATTGCACTGCATAACGGTTTGTAACATGAGGCCCTTCACAGGTTTTCTTGTAACTGGTGGCTCATGCATCTCTCTCCTGGCTCACCTGTGGGCTGGGTTGGTCTTCTCTCAGTCCTGTAATCATAGACTTTGAGCCTCCTTTCACATGTGGCCCTAATTTTGTGTGTCTTAAAAGGCCCAAAGCTAAGGCTTCTCTCAAGGCTAATGCTTCCTAAGGGCTCTGCGGGGCTGAGGCCAAGGAGCATGGGGTGTAGTGAGTGAGTCCAGCAGTGGGTGCCAGCAGCCCTTCTGTGGCTTCTTTGGCCCTGAGGTGGGCAGAGCGTGGCTGTGGCCAGTGCTGGGTTGGTGGGCATCATGGGGGCGCCTGCAGGGCCACTGTTGCCAGCTGCATTTGAGGTGCCCGTGGAATGTGGCTTGGATACGTGTATACATTTAAACTCTTCCAGAGGAACAGTACCATGAAATGGTGTGGGTCCTGCCCTCTTCAAGCTCTTGGCCCAACCTGTGGGTTTCAGTGTTGGACACCGTGTTTTTAAACTTTCTATGTGACATTTTGGGAGCTAAGAACTGGTTTGTAAAAGAACTATCACTGCTCAAGTGAAACGAACGTTCTCCTTTTCCATTAAAAATAATGTCTCATTTAAAAAAGCAAGCAACACAGTTTAAAGAGGCACAGCAAGCATCAGCACCAGACATAGCAGGGTTGTTAGAATTATCCAACTAGGCATTTAGGATATGGTTAACATGCCAAGGGCTCCAATGTACAAAGTAGACAGCATGCAAGAACAGATGGGAAACATAGGCAGGAAGATGAAAATCCTAAAAAAGAATCAAAGAGAAATGCTAGAGATAAAAAAAATAGTGGAACAGAAATGAACAACGTCTTTGATGGACTTATTAGTAGACTGGACATGGCTAAGGAAAGAATATCTGGGCTTGAGAATATATCAGTCGAAACCCCCAAATATAAAAAGAGCTCTTAAAACTCAACAATAAGAAAACAACCAGATGGGCCAAAGACCTTAACTGATACCTCACCAAGAAAGTATACAAATGGCAAATAATGCTCCATGTCATATGTCAGGGAAATGCAAATGGAAATAACAACGAGATACCACTACACACCTATCAGAATGACCAAAATGTGGAACACAGCACAAAATGTTGGTGAGGATGTGGAGCAATAGGAACTCTCATTCATCAGTGGTGGGAATGCAAAATAGGACAGCCACTTTGGAAGACAGTTTGGTAGTTTCTTATAAAACAAAGTCTACTTTTACCACACAACCCAGCAATTGTGACCCTTGGCATTTACCCAAGGGGTTGAAAACTTATATCTACACAAAACCCTGCACATGGATGTTTACAGCAGCTTGATTCATAATTGCCAAAACTTGGAAGCAACCAAGCTGTCCTTCAGTAAGTGAGTGGATAAATAAACTATGGTGCACCCACATGATGGAATATTATTCAGTGTTATAAAGAAATGAGCTGTCAAGCTATAAAGAGACATAGAGGAATCTTTAGTGCATATTACTAAGTGCAACAAGCCCATTTGAAAAGGCTACATACTGTATGACTCCAACTATATGACATCCTGGAAAAAGTAAAACTATGGAGACAGTAAAAAGACCAGTGGTTGCCAGGAGTTGAGGGGAAGGATGAATGGGCAGAGCACAGAGGATTTGGGGGCAGTGAAACTCCTCTATATTCTGCTGTAATGATGGATACATGTCATTATATGTTTGTCCAAACACCTAGAACGTACAACACAAAGATTGAACCCTAATGTAAACTATGGACTTTAGGTCATAATGATGTGTCACAGCAGGTTCATCAGTTGTAACAATGTACCACTCTGGTGGGGTTCTAATAATACGGGAGGCTACGTATTTTGGGGCAGGGAGTATACGAGAAATCGTTACCTTCTCCATTTTGCTGCAATCCTAAAAACCATTCTAAAATTTTTTTCTCTAAAAGAATACCGATGGCTCCTTCAGTGTTAAAGAAATGAGCTGTCAAGCTATAAAGAGACATAGAGGAATCTTTAGTGCATATTACTAAGTGCAACAAGCCCATTTGAAAAGGCTACATACTGTATGACTCCAACTATATGACATCCTGGAAAAAGTAAAACTATGGAGACAGTAAAAAGACCAGTGGTTGCCAGGAGTTGAGGGGAAGGATGAATGGGCAGAGCACAGAGGATTTGGGGGCAGTGAAACTCCTCTATATTCTGCTGTAATGATGGATACATGTCATTATATGTTTGTCCAAACACCTAGAACGTACAACACAAAGATTGAACCCTAATGTAAACTATGGACTTTAGGTCATAATGATGTGTCACAGCAGGTTCATCAGTTGTAACAATGTACCACTCTGGTGGGGTTCTAATAATACGGGAGGCTACGTATTTTGGGGCAGGGAGTATACGAGAAATCGTTACCTTCTCCATTTTGCTGCAATCCTAAAAACCATTCTAAAATTTTTTTCTCTAAAAGAATACCGATGGCTCCATTCCACAGGCTGGGATTTTGTCTAAGTTGGTCTGAGTGTTAGGATTGGTTAAATCTCCCTAGGTGATTCTAATGTGCATCAAAGTTTGAGACCCATGGCTATAATGCATGCATCAGAATCACCTGGTGAGTTTGTGATCGCACAGCTCTTTGGGCTCCATGCCCAGACTTCCTGATTCAGTAAGTAGGTCTGTGGTGGGGTCTGAAAATTTACATTTCTAGCCAGTAATCTGATGATGCTAATGATTGTGGTCCAGGAAGAACACTTTGAGAACCACTGTATGAGAGTGATGTCAGTTAACATTTTCTTTCCTACCCACTTGCTTCTCCCTCCCATACCAACCCCTGACAACTAGTAGATGACTCTCTTAGTTTAGTTATATCTACCCAGGCAGAGTACATTCAGTTTAGGAAAGCTATGTCATGAATAGGGTTCTGTTACAAAGCAGGGAGAAAAATTAGAGAAAGATATTGAGAAAGTTTTTTTCTCGTTTATTTCTCATCACTTGAGTGGAAGTGATGGGTAACACTGGGACAAGTGGGAGGGTGAGGCTAAAGGACATCTCTCTTCCTTTAAGTTGGTCAGTCTGGGAGCCAACTCCATCACCCACTGCTTTACTAAACATTTCTCTTAAATTGCATTCTTCAAGGAACAGAGACTGATTTCTGCCCTACTTAACACATTCCATAATTTCAACATTCCATGGCTGTAAGAGTGGGAGATACTGCAGTGGCGGTCCCCAACTCTGTGTGACACGGCTGTGATTCCATGGTGCTCCATTTCAGTATCCTCTGAAACATTTCAGTGGTGCTGAGAGAAACTCGTTTCTTTACATCTAAAATCACTTTTTTGCTAGAGAATGAAGTTGTGGAGTTAAGATGTGTTTTATTAGTTTGCTCATTTGTTTCTCATCAGGTCTTCAGAATGCTAGGGGGTCAAAATTCAAAGACCAGTGTTATGTTTTAGGCCAACAGGAAGTGTAAAGCCAGTTTTCTGGTTGAATACAATAATGCTGAGAAACATTCTTTGTGTAGTTTTAATTTAACACAAATTTATTTCACTGAGTTTTCATTTTCTTCTCCTGGAAAACTAGAAATCAAATGAACATGACAGCATTTATTGTCAATGTTTATGTAATGAATTACCCCCAAATTAGTGACTTACAAAAATTAACATTATCTCATAGTTTCTGTGGATTGGGAATTTCATTTTTTTTTTTGGTACGCAGGCCTCTCCCTGTCGTGGCCTCTCCCGTTGCGGACCACAGGCTCTGGACACGCAGGCCCAGTGGCCATGGCTCATGGGCCCAGCCGCTCCGTGGCATGTGGGATCTTCTCGGACTGGGGCACGAACCCGTGTCCCCTGCATCGGCAGGCGGACTCTCAACCACTGCGCCACCAGGGCAGCCCTGGATTGGGAATTTGATAGTGGCTTGGCTGGATGTTTCTGGCTCAGGGTGTCTCATGAAGTTTCGATCAGGATGTTGGCAGGGACTATAGTCATCTAAGGCATGATTGTTGGGGCTGGAGAATCTTCTTCCCAAATGGCTCACACACATGGCTATTGGCAGGAGGCCTCAGTTCCTCGCCAAGTGAGACTTTTCCAAAGACTTCTGAGTGTCCTCCACTAGTACATGCCCAGCTCTGAATCTGGGGGTGAAGTCTGAGTCCCTGGTTCTCCAGAGGAGAGTTGGGTGCAATGGTGTAAGAAAGTTCAGTGTATTCTGGACATGAAAAACAGCAAATGCTTATGCCAGTCTTTATCTTTGTGCTGCAGGCTGCTTATTTAGCATAGCAGATAACATGTAGTAGACACCCAGGAAAACTTTCTTGAACTAAATATAAGTCCTGCTTTTAGGGAGACAAAATTTGGCGATGACAAGTAAACATACATTTTAAGTGCGGTGTGGTAAATGTTCTGATGGGGGCCATGGAAGCACAGGATGGGGCACTGACAGGCCAGTGGTGGGGAGAGGACCAGAAGAGGCCATGTCTGAGCACAGTCTCTAAGTCAGCCTTGCATTAGGCTACATGAGCTCCAGCAGAGAGACTGTGAAGAGAAGGGTATGTGGCACCATTGGGAAGCTGTAGATCAGTCTGTGTGACTGAATCAAGGTGTAAGGAGTTGAGACCATGGCAAGACCAGAGATCAAAGAGATGGACAAGGTCTGGCAGGCCTTGACTGCCCCGCTGGGGACTTTGGGTTTTATCCTTAGGGAGAGTCAAAATGATCTGATTAATGTCAGAGAAAGATCCTATGGCAGCAGAATGCTGGCTGGATCTAAGGAGAGCAGGAGATGTGTGTAAATGAAGGCAGAGGGACCAGTGAGCTGGTCACTGGAGCAATTAGGTCACATCTGATAAGGGCTTTAACTGAGGTAGAGATAGCAGCAAAGAGGATGGAGACAAGGGACGAGAGTAGAAGAATAGAGAAGAAACTCTTTCCAGTTTGATGTGGCAGATACTGCTAATTGTCTCCCAACACCCATTCTCCCCTTCTTCCTTTAGAGTAGGATACTACTATACCTCCAAGTACTTTAGCTGGGCACATGGTTACCCAGAACCATGATTACATTTCCCAGCCTCCCTTGCAGCTAGGCACAGCAGCCATGTGACTAAGTGCTGGCCAATGGAATGTGAGCAGAAGTGGTGTGCACAACTTCTTAGTGTGTCCTTAAATGAAGTGGAGTGTCCTCTGCTATGTCCAATCCCCCACCCCTTTCTGCCAGCTAGAATGTGAACAGGATGGTTGGAGGTGGAGCAGCCATCCCGCACCACGAGGTGAATACCTCACTTTGAGGATAGCAGAGCTACAAAGACAAAAGGAGCCTGGGCTTCTGACATATTACCTCTGGGTCTCTTTCCTACAAGAGCTAAATGAACTTTGTCTTTTTATTTTTTTAAAAACCTCTTATTTTTATTTTTTATTTTTAATTTTTGGCCATGCCTCGTGGCTTGTGGGATCCTAGTTCCCCAACCAGAGATCGAACCAGGGCACCAGGAGTGAAAGTGCTGAGCCCTAACCACTAGACCACCAGGGAATTCCCTGAACTTCTGTCTTCATTGATTCTTGTTGTTTTGGATTTTCTGTCACTCACAGCTGAACTTACTCCTAATGAATAAACTTGGGAAGGACTCATGTCATTTATCCATTCTGACTTCCTGTCTTTAGACAAAACTTCAAACCATTCTAAATAGAGACAAACTTGCTGTTTTAAAATATTTGAGAGGGTTTTCTTATGAAACCTCTTTTGCTTTTCATTGTTGATTTTTAACAAGTGTTTGATGTAAAATGCTTAATATAGTGCCCAGCACATGGTCAGTATAGCTAATGTGAAAAAAATGGCTATCTGGAAGAGATATGTGCACCCCTATGTTCATTGCAGCCTTATTCACAAAAGCCAAGACATGTAAACAACCTATGTGTCCATCATGTAGTGTATATATATATATATATATATATATATATATATACACAATAGAATGCTATTCAACCATAAAAAGAAGGAAATCCTGCCATTTTTAACAACATGGATCAACCGTGAGGGCATGAGGCTGAATGAAATAAGACAGGCAGAGAAAGACAAATACTGCATGATCTCACTTATGTGTGGAATCTAAAAAAGTCACTCAGAAACAGAGTGGAATTGTGGTTGCCAGGGGTAGGGCGTGAAAGAAATGAGGAAACGTTGGTCAAAGGTTACAAACTTTCAGTCAGAAGATGAATGAGTTCTGAGGATCTAATGTACAGCATGGTGACTGTAGCTAACAATGCTGAATTATGTACGTCCTTGAAATTTGCTAAGAGAGTTAAGTTTTAAAACCCCACACACAGAAAAGGTAACTATGTGAGTTAATGGATGTGTTAACTAACTTTATTGTGGTAATCATTTCACAAATATGTGTATCAAATCATCATATACACTTTAAATTTATACAATTTTATTTGTCAATTATATCTGAAAGCTGGAGGAAAAAAATCAGCATGATGTAACTGAGAAGAACCCACAGAAAATAAACATATATGTATTTTGCATTCCTGAGACTCTTTACTGCACTGTCTCTAAATATTAATTAAATGTTTTTGTCTTTAAAAAAAACTCTGTGAAAACTGCTGAAGAATAGGAAAGTTAAAATTAACAGCTATGATTCCACAACTAAACTCATCCTTGTTAAGTCTGTGGAGATAGTTTATCCCGGGATCTGACTTCCTCTTGAGGGGGCAAAGTATGATTTAAAGTGACTGGCTCCTCAAGTGCCATTGTCATAACTGGCTGGCTGCTGCTTTCCTGGAACATGGATTGTGTGGTCGGCATCCAGGCCACTAAGAATGGCTGCAGAGGCCTAATTGCATCCATCTCCATCTTGGTGGGTTCCAGGCCTCCCCAGTTTATGAATGCGATTCACAGTGTTCTTATTCCAGAAAATACACCAGCAAAGGAGCCATAAGTGTAGCAGTCAAGATCCCAGCAGGAAACAGATGAGCAGCGCACTCAAACAGTTAATTGAAGAGAGGTATGGGTGGCCATAAGGGGCCCACAAAGGATGGAAAATTACCCAGGGCTGCCACTGTCAGCCCTGAAGAGGCAAAGGGGGCAGGGGTGTTATTAGAATCAGGGGAGAACTGTAGCCTTGAAGAGGGGCCACCGGATAGGAGCCACTGCCCAAAGTGAGGTACCACAGTGAGGGAGGGCAGTGGGGGTGGGCTGGAAGTGCATACCTGACCTCTCCCCCCTCCTTCTTTCCTCTCCTGCCAGTGCCTCCCATTGGGTGAATCCAACTGGAAGTCAAAGACAAGGGGACCCAGGCCTATAGTCCATAGAAATCAGCCCCTTTGCGCTTTTTGTCTTAGCGATGGACAAGGGGCACCCCACACAGATGGGTACCACCTCCACCCAGTTCTGTGAGGCCAGTGTGGATGACGAAGTGCCACATTTTCTCAGGCAGTGTGAGTTCCCGACAGTGTGCTGTTGCTAGGCAACCTGCTAACTTCCCTAAGTAAATCCACTCGGTTCCTATGAGGAGTCAATGAAATTTACAGCACCACTTTGCAAAGCGATATTGGCCTGGGAAATGCCAGCAATGAGCTCAGTATTGTTGATTATCTCTCAGACCCTGGTTGTCAGTGCCCGTTGAACACAAGGGGTCCTCGAGGTGGTATCATGGTGGTGGTCATGGGATGGGGGATTCCTGTGAGCACAGGCAGCTCTGGAGCCACCGAGGGGTTGGGCAGAGTCAACAAGAGGCAGGTAAGTTGTGTTTATCTATGGTGCCCCATTTCAGTCTTTCTTCTGCAACCTGATTCAAATTTTCTGCCCTTGTCATGTTCTCTCTCCCATTTTTAGACATGTTTGAATTGTGCATAATTCTGTTATCTAATATTTATTTAATGTTCTGTAGCCACTGAGCACTGGTGATTTTATTTTTTCAGTTTTGTTTTTGTTTTTTTGCTGCGAATGAAATGCTAATCAACTTCTGCCATGTGTTACCAGGAGAGCCCTGACAGCTGGTGTAAATGATTCTCTGACCAGCTCATGATGGTTATTGTTGAGTTTGGTGGGTTGAATTACTTGACGTTCTCTTAATCCTAACCCAGGTCACTGAGAATACTGTTGGAATAACTGCACTTGCAACGAAGTGTAATGTAATCTTTTATCTTCTCTATATATTTAAATGATAGTTTTATTTATTCTAGGGAATACTTGACAGTGTGTAGTTCAACAAATTGTGCCAATGAACTGCTCCAAGATTCTATGTCTCTCCTTCATAAATAGTTGAAAATTAGGAGACTTTTATATTGTATGCTTTATACAAGGTTCACTTTATGTGAGAAGCAGGAAAATATTGATGAGGAGCAAGGTAGATTATTTCACATTTGTGAAATAATGTGCATCTGAAATAATGTGCATCTACCTTGCACATGAGAAGCAAGGTAGATTATTTCACATTTTCTTGTTAGGCTAGAATGCCCTGGTTGAAGTCTGAAGTCTGTGGCTTAGCAACACGCTGGCCTTTGGGAGGCTCTGGATGATTACCTACATCACCTAATGGCGGAGTTGCCTCTGTCTTCTAGTTCTCTCTGTAATTAGATAGTATAGACTGAAAGCAATCCATGTTCAGTGTAAAAAAAATTAGGAAAATTGAGAAACCCATGAAGAAAAGGTGCAGGAATTTCAGTGGATTGAGGATTTTGGAGAAGAAATCAACATTCTGTGGGTTTGGACAATTGTATAATGACATGTATCCGTCATTATAGTATCATACAGAGTAGTCTCACTGCCCTAAAAATCCTCTATGCTCTGCCTATTCATCCATCTCCCTTCCTTACCCCAAAGACATGGCAACCACTTATTTTTTACTATCTCCATAATTTTGCTTTTTCCAGGATGTCATATAGTTGGAATCATTCAGTATGTAGCCTTTTCAGATGGGCTTGTTGCACTTAGTAATATGCACTTAAGTTTCCTCCATGTCTTTTCATGGCTTGACAGCTCATTTCTTTATAACACTGAATAATATTCCATCATGTGGGTGCACCATAGTTTATTTATCCACTCACTTACTGAAGGACAGCTTGGTTGCTTCCAAGTTTTGGCAATTATGAATCAAGCTGCTGTAAACATCCATGTGCAGGTTTTTGTAAGTTTTCAACTCCTTGGGTAAATGCCAAGGAGCACAACTGTTGGATTGCCTGGTAAAAGTAGATTTTGTTTTGTAAGAAACTACCAAACTGTCTTTCAAAGTGGCCATCCTATTTTGCATTCCCACCAGCGATGAATGAGAGTTCTTATTGCTCCACATCCTCCCAAAATCTGGTGTTGTCTGTGTTTCAGATTTTGGCCTTTCTGATAGGTATGTAGTGGTATGTCACTGTTTTCATTTGCATTTCCCCAATGATATGTGATATGGAGCATATATTTGCCACCTGTATATCTTCTTGGTAAAGTATCTTTTAAGGTCTTTGGCCCATTTTATAAGAACAACGAGGTTGTTTTCTTACTGCTGAGTTTTAAGAGTTCTTTGTATACTTTGGGGTTTTCTATTAATATATTCTCAAGCTCAGAGATTCCTTCCTTAACCACGTCCAGTCCACTAATAAGCACTCAAAGACACCCTTCATTTCTATTACAGCGTTTTTGATCTCTAGCATTCTTTTTGGTTCTTTCGTAGGATTTTCACCACTCAGCTTACATTTTCCATCTGTTGTTGCTTGCTGTCTACTTTATTCATTAGAGCCCTTAGCATATTCGTCATAGTTGTTTTAAATTCCTGGTCAGATAATTCCAACATCCCTGCTATGTCTGCTTCGGATGCTTGCTATGTCTCTTCAAACTATGCTGCTTTGCCTTTTAGTGTCTCTTGTAATTTTTTCTTGATAAGTAGGCATAATCTACTGGGTAAAAGCAAGTGCTGTACTTATGCCTTTAGCATATGTGGGGGAAGGTGTGGAGGAAGGGGAAGCAGTCTCTAGTCCTATGATTAGGTCTTGGTCTTTTAGTGAGTCTGTGCCTCTGGAATGTGAACTTCACGAGTGCTTCTCACTCTCACCCACTTAGGTGGGAAAGGATGGCTAGAGTGGTCCGGGGGTGGGTGTTTCCCTTCTCCCAGGACACATAGGCTCTGATAAAGCCCCAGCTGTTAAGCTGTGGTTAAATAGTTTTTCCTGAGGCCAAAGTTCTTAGTACAATTTTGGATAACAGTCCTTTATCAGATACATCTTTTGCAAATATTTCCTCCCAGTTTGTGGCTTGTCTTCTCATTCTCTTGACATTGCCTTACACAGAGCTGAAGTTTTTAATTTTAATAGTCTAGCTTGTCAACTATTTCTTTCATGGATCATGCCTTTGGTATTTTATCTAAAAAGTCATCACCATACCCAAAGTCATGTAGAGATTCTCTGTGTTATTTTCTAGACATTTTATAATTTTTCATTTTAGGCCTATGATCCATTTTGGGCTAATTTTTGTGAAGAATGTAAAGCTTGTGTCTAGATTTTTTTTTTTTTTTTTTTTTTTTTTTTTTTTGGTTTTGGATGTCCAATTGTTCCAGCATCATTTGTTGAAGAGACTGTCTTTGTTCCACTGAACTGTATTTGCTCCTTTGTAGAAGACCAGTTGACTCTATTTATGTGGGTCTCTATTCTGTCCCATTGATCTATTTGTCTATTATTTCATCAACACCAAACCCTCTTGATTACTGTAGCTTTATAGCCTTAAGGAATTTTCAGGAAGACTGATAGGCAGAAGAAACAACAACCACACCATGGAACTGCTCTAGAACAATCCCTACTGCCTCTGCTTGGACCTTAGGTCACATGCAGAGCTCTGGATGGGATTCTGGGAAATGTTGATTTTTAGCTTTCCTTACAGAAAAGAAGCCACTAGAGGGTCATTGGGATGAGTGATGCTGAGTCAATTTATCATATATGCCACAAGGATGATCTAATTTTTCAAAAGAATTGTGCATACAGATGAATAGGAAAAGGACTGGGAAGGGTATATGGGCTTTCCTTGCTTTGCATGATTCCAGTATACACTGATGTCATTTACCTTGGTTTAGTTAAATAACACCAGTCCCTCAACAATACACTTCAAATTTGTTACCATGGTCTATTAACTGTAAGGAATTACATAAAATATAAACTTCGCTGCCAGGCCTTCAATCTATGCGTCACTATGGAAATAACAGATACATGGTGAGTCATGATCAATGACCCATTAGGTCACTTCTTTCAAAGTCTGTGATTAGTAACTGCACATCTGTTAGTCAGTTCACACACAGACAGCAAAGCATGTTGATTCCTTGACTCCCAGAGAGAGCCCCAAGTGACATTTTACAGAAATGGATCATTGAAAGAGGGAGTTGACCAACCAAATTAAACTACAGGGAAGAAAGAAAGAACAAGTGATAATGTTTGAATGAAACTGGAACCAAATGTAAATGGAGTTGTGGAATAAATACCTGACCATGGGTATATCAATGTTGTCACTGTTCAGAGACTAGATATGCGACCAGAGGAATTTCGTGAATGTATTGCTATAAATGAAGAAAGACGAAGATGTCCCAGAGGAAGTCACATCAGCAAAACAAACCTTAACATTAAAGGACCTCTCAGAGATATTTCGTGACACTGAAAGCACAAAAGATAAAATTTTGGAAGCTGATCCAAATTTAGAAAAAAAGTATGGGAATTTGCCAAGGTGTGGAAAAGATGATCGCTCCATCTCATGAGTTATATTATGAGAAGAAGGCAAGCTCTGTTGACACTACGTCTAATAAATTTTTTATGAGGCAATAAAATATTTTAATTTCCAATATTTCTAATGTTTAAATTACAATGTACTACATAAATATTAGTTTTTCTATTTTTTCAATTCCCTGTTCATTTATAACCATCAGAGAGCTTTTAATGTTCTGACAAAAATTTTTAAAGGTTATGAAACAATAGTAATGTTTTCCATTGATTATTGAGATCATTTTTGCATCATTTCAGCTTGCATGGTCATTTTTATGGTTCAGCCCTACTGTGCAAAGCAAGGACTGCCTATATATCAAAACGTCGATAATGGTAAGGTGATAGGATTATTGGCAATTTTTAATTTCTTCCTTTTGCTTATCTGTATTTTCTAGTTCTAATTCCATAAACATGTATTGATCTTGTAATTTAAAAAGTGGCAAAAAATTATAAAAATTTTAGAAGAATAAAAACGATACAGTTTTGTGCAGATATAACTATTTGAAAGTGTCCATTAAGTCTTTTTTTGGCGCGGGTTGGGGGAAGCTCTGAGAAACTAACACAGATCTCTTGAAAACATTTCATGATTGATTAAATCTCATTCTCTAAGAAAAGTAGAATCAGCAGCCTAATATTTTAATTGGAAAATCAATGGGAACTGATTATGCAGTTTAGTTACTACCTAAAGTGGTCTAACAGCAGCAGCTGGATCCAATAATTATTGGATTCACCATAATTTAATTAGACCAACAGTGTTAATATTTTAGAATAGATTTAGGTATAAAGAGTAATACATTTTGTAACTGTTTTAGGGTTTGACTGCTTTTTAAAGTATTTGAATCAGAATCAGCCAGGCTAAATTTGTTCCTTGTAGTTCCATTGTTTGAGAGATTAAATTATAATTAATATTTGAATATTTAAGAAACATTGGTTCTCAAAAATGTGTTTATTGGATTTAACTATGTGAGCAATAAACAAAGTCCAAATAGTAGTGAATACTCCTCTCCAAGCACAAGAAATCCTTGGATGGTATAGAATCTTATCCACAAATACGTGGAAAGGATTAGTACTCTGAGTAACCCATGAATGAGAGGATACTTAATGAGCAGCCCTTATGTGACATACACTGGAGAATAAGGCCACCTGAAGTCCTTTTAAGAGCAAAGTGGAGGAAAGAATGAATGGACATTGGAAAGTGTATGCATCTGTAATCAAACAAGATGATTACGTTTTTATAAAATTGTAAAATTCCAGCCAGAATAATTTTTCCAAAAATCACAAAGGCCCAAAGGAATCTACCTTTAACAAATAGTAAGTTAGCTTGTTTCATTGTTAAGATTGAATGATTCCTGTCCTTATAACAAAGCTCATGATGGTATTCGAACATTTTTCTGTACTTTGGTTTAAAATATTTCTCTCAGAAGATGCTGGTCCTAATACCTTAGTAGCTACTGTCCATGCTATGGATCTTGACAGCAGAGACATGTTACATAAAATTGCAGGAGGAAACAAAAAGGGGGACTTTGACCTGGAGAGTCAGAAAAGTAGAGATAAGGGCTTAAGAATGAGGGCAGGACACAGTCATATGCATCATTTTATTTGAGCCTGATGACAATGCTGTAACAGTCATTGTTATCCTCATTTTAGAAGGGACAAAACAGGTTCAGAGGGATTGATTTCCCAAAGTCCCCACAGCTGTGCCAGAACTGAATCCAGAATTGAATTTCTGGCTTCTGTCTAATGTTCTGTACTCTATACCATTCCACGTGGAAATCTCAGGATTTAGTGTGAGTCTAGACAAACGTGTCTCAATTTCTTCTTTTTTCTTATGGCCTCCTAGGGAGCCTTTTCAGGTATTCTTTTTGCAATGGTTTCCCCCATGAAAATTTAACACCACAGACATACTGTATATATCTGTTTATGTACCTGAATGTATGTTGTGCTTTATCCATAAAAAGAGAATTTTTCACTCCTCCAAGAACGAGTTTTCTCCTCTTTGGGCCTAATATCACTCCCTTAGAGAAGGCGTGGCCTAGTGAGCCAGTCTTTTTCACCTTGTGGATTTGGGGGAGAAGGTGATCGCTGCTGGTATATTGGTGAGACTCAAGCACCCACTGGGCAATCCCACTGGATCATACTGCACACCCTAGGTAACACAGTTTAAAATCCCATAATTTTTTTTTTTTGCGGTACGCGGGCCTCTCACTGTTGTGGCCTCTCCCGTTGCGGAGCACAGGCTCCGGACGCGCAGGCTCAGCGGCCATGGCTCACGGGCCCAGCCGCTCCGCGGCACGTGGGATCTTCCTGGACTGGGGCACGAACCCGTGTCCCCTGCACTGGCAGGCGGACTCTCAACCACTGCGCCCCCGGGGAAGCCCCCGTAATTTCTTTTGAGAGACAGATTATGAGACACACATCAGCCTTGGCCATGGACACCTTCACTGACCAACAAGGAAAGACATCTTTCTCTATCTGTGGTAGAATTACAAATTCTACTGTGAGTTTTTCTTGGTCCAAAGTTAAGCGCTCTAGTTCTTTGTTCTAGGACATTTCTATGGGAATTTCATTGTTGGAGTTGCTAACACCAGCTCGTTGTGTTCATTGTATCAGCATTTAGAAGCTGAAATCATGTTGTGGCAATGTCTTACCTTCAGTAAGAAAGCAGACTCTTAAAAGCGACTGCTTAGAGGCAATGCCATTCTATGGGTCGAGACACCTTGTCCAGGGGTGCGCTGTGAAATGCAGCATCGTACAACGGTTGCCTCGTGGCAATGGATCATTAAGATATCGCAGGGACAAATCATTCACGTGATGCAGTGTCCCAAACTGGGAACTGGCAACGACGAGGTGTACTGAGATTTTAGGGATTACAAAGAACAGACCCCATCATGGTCATGGAAAGAAACAAATCTCAGGGAATCTGAGGACAGGAAACTCAGGGAAAACACAATACTGCTTAAAGTCTCTTTAATTCTATCTGCAGCAACTGGCCTGAAATGGATACTAAAAAATTCTTTAGGTGTTTAGTTACTCCCTCTCTCCTTGGAGCTAAACCTGGTTTCGTATCTCTGCTTCTCCTTGTATGTCTGCTCCATTCTCATCCCTTTGTAGACCCGCTTACTCTGCTTACGAAGGACTGCTTCCAGCTCCTAGGCCTCGTGATTGTCCAGGTCCAGTGCCTGCCACAGGCAGCGTTAGTCTCTGGGCCCCTTAGTTCATCCGTCGAAGGCATGTGGCAGAAGCCACAGACTGCTGACCAGCCAGGGGGCTGCCTGCCTTTGGGTAAGTGACTGTCCCTGGCTCTCCCAGGAGCTCATGGGAGGCAGCACCACCTGAACTGTCAGAGTAGAGTAGGGCAGGGTATCAGAAATGACCTGCTTCTATTATCAGCACAGCTGAAATCACCAAGAGCGCAAGTGCTTTGCAGCTAGTTAGAGCGGAGAGATGAGTTCCCCACACATTTGCAAAAGGAATGTGGCTCTTGGTGACAGTCAGTGCTGCTGGGTCAGAGTCATTCCAGCATCTAGGTTTCTTGCTGCCCGTGACAGTCTTGTGGCTCTTCATCTCAAGTCCTGTGTTGTTCTCTCACAGTGTAGTTTGGATACGTGACATGCAGCTGAACGGAAGACCTTTACCTCTGGACAGTACAAGTGTGGGGTGTGCGGTGGCCATGGGCGGATCAGGCATTGTGCTGGGTGCCGCTCCTTAGGCTGCCACACCAAGCCCTGGCAGTCCTGCTTGCTGCGTGGACTTGTGGGGAAAGCGTGAGTGCAAGTGTGCAGAGCATCCTCCTTTCCTGTCTCGCTGACCTTGCCTCCAGACCAAGGGGGTGTGGCTCCCAGAGAAATACATGAAGGAATTGGGTCAGTTCTGATTTGGCTTAAATGACAAACTGAATTATTTTTCGTTCATAAAGGTCCTTCCAGGGTTCTATTGTTTGTTGTGTACAGTGAACTTCAGGCTTACGAAACATGGCTGAGAATTCCTTTCATGTATGTTCTAGAACAGTGCTTCTCGAACCACCCATGGTGGAGAACGAGTTTTGTTTTGTGTTTTAGTTTCAATCTGTTACAGACTGACGTGTGGTTTTCCAGTTCACACTGCATGTTGAACTGCCACGCAGGTCCCCAGCCTCCAAACTGTGCTGAATGTGCTCGAAGGCCAGGATGATGTCCACTTACTGTGAACATTTCCAAACTCATACTTTCAATCCCAGTACTTAGCTCGACGCAGACCAGTAACAAGCAGTTTGCAAGCTGACACCAGTCTGTGGACCACACTTTAACCATTGCTGTTCTCTGACTTTGTGTGTATGGGTTCTGAAATCAGGTGATTTGAAGCAGTCACATCGTTGGCCACCATATTCTCATCTGTGCTAATTCTGAGCTTGTCTGGATAACACTTTGGAAACTTATCTTATGCCATGAGATTGAATGAAGTCAAGTGCTTGCTAAGAGCTGAGTATCTGCCTTGGTCACTTATGATTCTTCCACAGCATCAGGAAATTGAGAGTAAATATGGCCTGTGGTGCCCAGGGTGATATGTTAGTGTAACAAAATTCTTCTAGCTACTGAGAATGTCAGTAAAGTTCTGGGGTCCAATTCTGAAAGCACACCTTGAATTTTTGTCCTGTCTATCTACATGCAGAGAAATTTTTATGTTTTCAAGCCTTTAGTGTACAGGTATACAGTACTTGGAAGTAAAACAAAAAGAGAGATTAAAATGAAAGTTGCCATGACTTCTTGTCTCCAGATGCCCTGCCTATAGACCAGATGTGACAGACTACCAGCTAGTCAGGAGGGCTGTGCCTTTTTCTGTGAAACACAAAGACAGATGTTTGCAATGTGAATGCTGCCTTGTAAGAGCTTTAAATACGTTGCTTGGTTGTAAAACCTAGAACATAGCAGTGAATCACAAGTTTTAGGAGCAGGTTAGTAATGCTATAGGTCAGAGAAAGGAGACAAAGGTTTGCAGCTCTGGTTTATAGGGATGCATTTGCTTGTATGTGAAATGTAGGTGCTACATGTTCAATAAAATGTCTTATTTAGTTGGCAAATATTTATTGGGTGCCTGTTATGTACCAGGGACTGTACTAGGTAAACAATGCAACCACTAACCTGCTCCTTCCCACTCTACCCTTGAGAGCTTAGAGTCTAGCAGGGACATTGGACTGTTAAGTAATTGCAAGGAGGTGAGATGAATGCCAGTATGTGGATGTGCAGTGCTATGGCAGCATGGAACAGGACTCAGAGAAGGCTGCAGAGAAAGTTAATGTAAGAGTAAGGAATTATGTTTGATAGCTATAGGACTCACTTATTATATCTCTCCAAAGATCTATTTTTGGAAGTCTCTGAAGATGTGATTCAGTTAGGTGCAGCAGGATAGCTAGATTACCTCTGAGACTTCCCTGGTGGCACAGTGGTTAAGAATCTGCCTGCCAATGCAGGGGGCACGGGTTTGAGCCCTGGTCCAGGAAGATCCCACATGCCGCAGAGCAACTAAGCCCGTGCGCCACAACTACTGAGCCTGCGCTCTAGAGCCAGTGAGCCACAACTATTGAGCCTGCACGCCACAACTACTGAAGCCCGCGCACCTAGAGCCCGTGCTCTGTGACAAGAGAAGCCACCGCAATGAGAAGCCCGTGCGCTGCAACGAAGAGTAGCCCCCGCTCTCCACAACTAGAGAAAGCCCGCATGCGGCAACGAAGACCCAACGCAGCCAAAAATAAATAAATTTATTAAAAAAAAAAAAGACTAGATTACCTCCAATCACCAGCCTCATGTCATATTCCTTCTTCCACACTGCGAAGTATCAGAGGTGAGCTAGGTATGAATACCACTCCCAAAAGGCCACAAGATGGCAGTGTAACTATTAGCAAAATACTTGAATAGTTTAAATTACACATTCATAATTGAATTGTATTCCATTGGCTTTTTAAAAAAAATTCAAATAAATGAACTGCATTTAAATTTACTTATATTTATGTGATTCTCAGAGGCCCTTTATGAAAAGAATCTTTAGGGTACACAATAGTAATAATATCTCTATTCATTTTTTTTTTTTCATTATAACTCTCTTTTCCTATAGTAGTCAGTGGGGGAGGCCAGATTTCAGAAGGCAAGAATTTATGACTTACTGGAAGAACAAGAATGCTGGGAGGATATAAGAGAAAATATTTTAAACTCTCATGAATTCTTATAACATGAAGGCTTCATGAGGAGACTATGACCAGCTACTGCTGTTTATTATGAGCATAAAACAGAAACTCCTACTTGAATAATTGTTGAGCATATACAGAATATGGACCTTGCAAGATACTCCGTGACAGATAACCAACATTGTAAAAGTGTTTGCTAGAATTCCACTTATTCTTATGACATTACTAAATCTGGTACCATCTCTTTTGTGAAGTTTTCCTTGACCTAAAGTTACACACTCCAGTGCCTTTCAGGACCTGTGTCAGCCTTCAGGCCATTAATAATTACTACAAGCTTCCCTTCCCATCTTCCTTTTCCTTCCCGTATTCCTCCTGCAAGGGGAGATGTCAGCACCCAACATCCAAGCAGTTGGGGGCAAAGTGAGGAGTTGTTGTTGCATGGCGACTTGCCTAGCGTTAGGGCTTGTCCTGAAGGCAGCCAGGGTCATTGGGTTGTAGGACTTTCACTTTTAAAGCTGGGATAGTCCTGGCCAAACCAGGATGAGCTGGTCACCCTACAGGTGTCTAAGGAAGCAGGGTGGTCCGAGAAGATGTTGTGGAGAGAGGATGATGGAGGAAGTGTAGTAAAATATTAACAATTGAGACATCTGGGTGAAAGGGTTGTGAGAGTTCTTGCAACTTTTCTGCAGGTTTACAACTATTTAAAAAACAAACAAACAAACAGCAAAGTATCTTCTTTTTGGGCGCACTGTGTGGCTGTGGGACCTTAGTTCCCTGACCAGGGATTGAACCCTGAGCCCCCAGCAGTGAAAGCGCCGAGCCTTAACCACTGGACAGCCAGGGAAGTGCCGCAAGTCATCTTCCTGATGAAGTAGAATGGTAAGTTTGGTTTCTGGGATTCAATAAAATGGAGACTCAAATCCCTATTTTACTACTAACTAGGTGTGTGATACTGGGTCACTTAATTCCTTTGAAACTCAATTTCCTCATCTATGAAATGGGCACACTTAATAGTACCTACCTATTGTAGGACTGTTATGAGGCTTAAATGAGATGGTATATGTAAAATACTTGGCACAGTGCCTTGTTCATAAATGATAAATATTAGCTATTATTTCTTTATTATATATTTCAGGTGTACAGAATTATTATTCATCATCTGTATATACTACAGAGTGACCACCACCACAAGTCTAGCTACCATCCATCACCATACAGTTGACCCCCTTCCCCTATTTTTTTTTGGGGGGGGCTGTGTTGGGTCTTCGTTGCTGCATGCGGGCTTTCTCTAGTTGCTGCGAGTGTGGGCTACTCTTCGTTGCGGTGTGCGGCTTCTCATTGCGGTGGCTTCTCGTTGCGGAGCACGGGCTTTAGGCGCTCAGGCTTCCGTAGGTGCAGCATGTGGGCTCAGTAGTTGCAGCACGCAGGCCCTAGAGCTCACGAGCTTCAGTAGTTGTGGCATGCAGGCTCAGTAGTTGTGGCTTGTGGGCTCTACAACGCAGGCTTAGTAGTTGTGGCACATGGGCTTTGTTGCTCCACGGCATGTGGGATCTTCCCTGACCAGGGATCGAACCAGTGTCCCCTGCATTGGCAGGCGGATTCTTAACCACTGCGCCAGCAGGGAAGTCCCCCCCTTCACCCATTTTGCCCACCTCTCAACCACCTTCCCCTTTGGTAACCACTAATCTGTTCTCAGTACTTATGTTTTTGTTTAATTTTGTTTGTTCATTTGTTTCATTTTGTCTTAGATTTCACATTTGAATGTATGGCATTTGTCTATCTCTGTCTGACTTATTTCATTTAGCATAATATCCTGCAGGTCCATCCGTGTTGTTGCAAATGGTAGGATTTCATTCTTTTTTATGGGTGTGTAGTATTCCATTATATATATAATTTTCTTCATCCATTCATCTGTCAGTGGACACTTGCAGGTTGTTTCTATGTCTTGGCTATTGTAAATAATGCTGCAATGAACATAAGGGTGCATATATCTTTTTGAGTTAGTATTTTCATGTTCTTTGGATAAATACCCAGAAGTAGAGTAGCTGGATCATATAGTAGGTCTACTCTCTTTTTTTTTTTTGGTCCACGCTGCGTGACATTCCTCAACCAGGGATCGAACCCGTGCCCCCTGCACTGGGAGCTCAGAGGCTTAACCACTGGACCACCAGGGAAGTCCTTGGTAGTTCTAATGTTAATTTTTTGAGATATCTCCATACTGTTTTCCGCAGTGGCTGCACCCAATTTTCAGTCTCACCACCAGTGTACAAGTGTATATGAACTATTATTTTTAATGCAGAAATGGGTTATATTTCCTTCTGCCACATTTAGGAGCAGCAAATGATTCTACATGGGTAGAAGTGTCAAAGCTTAAAGGAGTAGGTTAGTTAAACAGATGTTAAGAAAGAAAATAGAAATAGCCCATGAAGATGAACTATGATTTCAGAAACCTAGAACAGTTACTTAGCCCACTTTTTAAAATTATCATTAGTGCTTATGAATTGCAGTGAAGGAATTTATGCTTAAGTATAATTCCTCTGGCATGTAATTTTATTTGTGGGGAATAAGATTCTAAGGTAAAACAGCTCATCTTTAGAAACAAAAAAGTCAGCACATATAGATACTGAAAATGTCATCAGGCAGCGGGCCATGACAGAAAGACTGTCATTTTTTGGTACTTGCAGAAGCTTGCTTCTCTTTCTGTTTTTCAACATGGTGAAGTATTTCCAAGGAAAGTTTCAGTTGGAACATTTAAATCAATTTAAATACAGCATACGGCCTAATTATCATTTAGCGTTATTAAGTAGAAGGTGGTCCATTATACTGAAGCCCAAATAAGGGCTCAAATTCTGGTTTCACCAGGATTGTTTGCTGGGAGACTTAGGGAAAGTTATTTAACTTCTCTGATCCTCACTTTCTTCAGCTGTAAGATGGGGTCATAATACCTACCTTGTAGGATGTTGTAAGGATTGAATGAGAAAACTGCTTTACTCAGTAAAGTAGTTTTTCAAACTTTTTAGTCTCAGGACCCCATTACACTCTTAAAAATTATTAAACACTCCTAAGAGCCTTTGTTTATGTAAGTTATAGCTATTGATATTTACCATATTAAAAATTAAAACTGAGAAAAACTTAAATATGTAATTCATTTAAAAATAAAAATAACAGGCCTATTATGTGTTAACATATAATTTTTATGCAAAAACCCTTTATTTTCATTAAAAAAATGTAGTGAGAAGAACAGCATTGTTTTATATTTTTCCAAATCTCTTTCATGTATGACTAATAGAAGACAATGGATTCTCATATCTGCTTCAGCATTCAAACTGTTACAATATGTTCCTTTGGTAGAAATATCAAAATTTCTTTTCATCTTCAATGAAAAACCAGCCTTATATAGCTATGTAGTTGAAAAAGGAGAATGTTATGAGCATTTTCAGATAGTTGTAGATTTTCTTCTTTGATACTATACCAAAACTCGAGAAAGTGGTGTTTTTTGTTTTGTTTTGTTTTGTTTTGTTTTATTGGAGTATAATTGCTTTACAATGTTGTGTTAGTTTCTGCTGCACAGCGAATGAATCAGCCATGTGAATACACATATCCCCTCCCTCTTGGACCTCCCTCCCCCCATGCCACCCAACTAGGGCATCACAGAGCACCGAGCTGAGCACCCTGTGCTCTACAGCAGGTTCCCACTAGCTATCTATTTTACACATGGTAGTATATTTATGTTGAACCTAATCTCCCAGTTCATCCCACCCTCCCCTTTCCCCCCGTGTCCACACGTCCATTCTCTACGTCTTCCTGCAAATAGGTTCATCTGTACCATTTTTCTAGATTCCACATATATGTGTTAATATACGATATTTGTTTTTCTCTTTCTGACTTAACTTCACTCTGTATGACAGACTCTAGGTCCATCCACATCTCTACAAATGACCCAATTTCATTTCTTTTTATGGCTGAATAATATTCCATTATATATGTGTACCACATCTTCTTTATCCATTCATCTGTCAGTGGACATTTAGGTTGTTTCCATGTCCTGGCTATTGTAAATAGTGCTGCAATGAACATTGTGGTACATGTGTCTTTTTGAATTACGGTTTTCTCAGGGTATATGCCCAGTAGTTGGATTGCTGGGTCATATAGTAGTTCTATGTTTAGTTTTTTAAGGAACCTCCATACTGTTCTCCATAGTGGCTGTATTAATTTACATTACTACCAACAGCGCAAGAGAGTTCCCTTTTCTCTGCACTCTCTCCAGCATTTATTTGTAGATTTTCTGATGATGCCCATTGTAACTGGTGTGAGGTGATACCTCATTGTAGTTTTGATTTGCATTTCTCTAATGATTAATGATGTTGAGCATCCTGTCATGTGTTTGTTGGCAATCTGTATGTCTTCTTTGGAGAAATGTCTATTTAGGTCTTCTGCCCATTTTTGGATTGGGTTGTTTGTTATTTTGATATTGAGCTGCATGAGCTGCTTGTATAGTTTGGAGGTTAATCCTTTGTTTGCTGCTTCATTTGCAAATATCTTGTCCCATTCTGAGCGTTGTCTTTTCATCTTTTTTATGGTTTCCTTTGCTGTGCAAAAGCTTTTAAGTTTAATTAGGCTCCATTCACTTATTTTTGTTTTTATTTTCATTATTCTAGGAGGTGGGTCATAAAAGATCTTCCTTTGATTTATGTCAGAGTGTTTTTACTATGTTTTCCTCTAAGAGTTTTATAGTGTCCAGTCTTACACTTAGGTCTTTAATCCATTTTGTGTTTATTTTTGTATATGGTATTAGGGAGTGTGCTACTTTCATTCTTTTACCTGTAGCTGTCCAGTTTTCCCAGCACCATTTATTGAAGAGGCTGTCTTGTCTCCACTGTATTCTTGCCTTCTTTGTCATAGATTAGGTGACCATAGGTGTGTGGGTTTATCTCTGGGCTTTCTATCCTGTACCATTGATCTATATTTCTGTTTTTGTGCCAGTACCATAGTGTCTGAATTACTGTAGCTTTGTAGTATAGTCTGAAGTCAAGGAGCCTGATTCCTCCAGCTCAGTTTTTCTTTCTCAAGATTGCTTGGGCTTTTCAGGGTCTTTTGTGTTTCCATACAAATTGTATAATTTTTTGTTTTAACTATGTGAAAAATGCCATTGGTAATTTGATAGGGGTTGCACTGAACCTGTAGATTGCTTTGGGTAGTAGAGCCATTTTCACAATATTGATTCTTCCAATCCAGGAGCATGGTGTATCTCTCCATCTGTTTATGTCATCTTTGATTTCTTTCATCAGTGTTTTATAGTTTTCTGAGTACAGGTCTTTTGTCTCCTTAGGTAGGTTTATTCCTAGGTATTTTATTCTTTTTTCTGTAATGGTAAATGGGACTGTTTCCTTAATTTCTCTTCCTGATAGTTCATTGTTAGTGTATAGGAACGCAAGAGATTTCTGTGCATTAATTTCGTATCCTGCAACCTTACCAAATTCATTGATTAGTTCTAGTAGTTTTCTGGTGGCATCTTTAGGATTTTCCGTGTATAGTATCATGTCATCTGCAAACAGTGACAGTTTTACTTCTTCTTTTCCAATTTGTGTTTCTTTTATTTCTTTTTCTTCTCTGATTGCCGTGGCTAGGACTTCCAATACTATGTTGAGTAAGAGTGGTGAGAGTGGGGCTTCCCTGGTGGCGCAGTGGTTGAGAATCTGCCTGCTAATGCAGGGGACACGGGTTCGAGCCCTGGTCTGGGAAGATCCCACATGCCGCGGAGCAACTGGGCCCGTGAGCCATAGCTACTGAGCCTGCACATCTGGAGCCTGTGCTCCGCAACAAGAGAGGCCCCAATAGTAAGAGGCTCGTGCACCGCGATGAAGAGTGGCCCCCGCTTGCCACAACTAGAGAAAGCCCTCGCACAGAAACAAAGACCCAACACAGCCCAAAATAAATAAATAAATAAATTTAAAAATAAAAAAATTAAAAAAGAGTGGTGAGAGTGGACATCCTTGTCTTATTCCTGATCTTGAGGAAATGCTTTCAATTTTTCACCATTGAGAATGATGTTGGCTGTGGGTTTGTCATATATGGCCTTTATTATGTTGAGGTAGGCTCCCTCTATGCCCACTTTCTGGAGAGTTTTTATCATAAACGGGTGTTGAATTTTGTCAAAAGCTTTTTGTGCATCTATTGAGATGATCATATAGCTATGTAGCTGAAAAAGGAGAATTTTATGAGCCTTTTCAGATAATTGTGGATTTTCTTCTTTGAAACTGTACCAAAACTCGAGAAAGTAGTGTTTTATATATATATATATATATATATATATATATATATATATATATAAAGTTGCTACACGCAGGCTTTCTCTAGTTGTGGTGAGTGGGGACTACTTTTCGTTGCGGTGCGCGGGCTTCTCATTGCAGTGGCTTCTCTTGTTGCGGAGCATGGGCTCTAGGCGTGTGGGCTTCAGTAGTTGCAGCACACGGGCTCAGTAGTTGTGGCTCGTAGTCTCTAGAGTGCAGGCTCAGTTGTTGTGGTGCATGGGCTTAGTTGCTCCACGGTATGTGGGATCTTCCCGGACCAGGGCTCGAACCCGTGTCCCCTGCACTGGCAGGGGGATTCTTAACCACTGTGCCATCAGGGAAGCCCAGTGGTGGTTTTTTAAAGGTTAGCTGCAATTTGGAATCTGCAATTGTATCAGTTAACTTTTCAAAATCTGTTCTATTAAAATCCATTGCTCTGTCTTGTAATAAGAATGGATCTTGTACCCATTACAAAAGTATTGGTTTTCTGAATTATACGACCACCCAAAATTTGACACATTCCAATATCAAAAAAACCCTAATTGTATCACCACCTATTTCATTAGAAAAGTCTGTAAGCATTGGAAAGCTGTCAAGTTTACAGTCCAGAATTCTAATTTTTACTTGAACACTCAAAATTTATCATTAGCCACAAATACTGTCAGTTGTTTTCCATGAAGTGACAGACTCACTTCGTCCATTTTTGAGAAAATGTCTGCCAAATACCTAACTCTGAATAACCATAATTAGTCTGTCCTTTTTCTTTCAAGTAAAAATGGTGTTTCATGAAAAAGCTGCTAGCTCGGATCATAGCTCAAATAGCTCAAGTTGAGACAACCACTGTACTTTGCTATCCAGCAGAGGTGCTTTATGTGTGCTTCTCATTTCATATAGAGAATATTAAAAAGATATGACGTATTCAAGGTTCAAGAGTTAATAAAATTAATACTTATTACTGTGTCACCATGGACATAAGTGAAATTGTTATTTTTTAAAACTGCCAGTAAGTGGTGTTGGTGAAAAACAATGTCACTGCTCTGATGCATGCTGAGTTGCTACAAGTTCTTCCCATCATTGCTTTTGAATCATCAGCACAAATGTTAACACAGCAAAAAAGGCAAATTGCATCTTAGTATTGTGAAAATAACTCTGACCTCAAAGACTCTCTGAAAGGATCTGGGAGGTCCTCTGGGGATGGCAGACTATACTTTGACAATGCCACTTCAGTCCATGTGTACATATTTGTATGTATACAAATATGTAGGGCTTGAATAGTTGTGGCGCATGCGCTCAGTAGTTGTGGTTCGCAGGCTGTAGAGCGCAGGCTCAGTAGTTGTGGGACATGGGCTTAGTTGCTCTGTGGCATGTGGGATCTTTCCAGACCAGGGCTTGAACCCATGTCCCCTGTATTAGCAGGCGGATTCTTAACCAGTGCACCACCAGGGAAGTCCCTACCACATCTTCCTTATCCATTCCTCTGTTGATGGACATTTAGGTTGTTTCCATGTCTTGGCTATCGTAAATAGTGCTGCTGTGAACACAGGGGTGCATGCATCTTTTCAAATTATAGTTTTATCTGGGTATATGCCCAGGAGTGGAATTGCTGGATCATAGTTTAACTCTATTGTTAGCTTTTTGAGGAACATCCATACTGTTTTCCACAGTGGCTGCACCAATTTACATTCCTACTAAGAGTGTAAGAGGGTTCGCTTTTCTTTACACCCTCTCCAGCATTTATTATTTGTAGGCTTTTTAATGATGGCCATTCTGACTGGTGTGAGGTGATACCTCATTGTAGTTTTGATTTGCATTTCTCTACTGATTAGGGGTGTTGAACATCCTTTCATGTGTTCGTTGGCAATCTGTGTATCTTCTTTGGAGAAATGTCTATTTAGGTCTTCTGCCAATTTTTCAATTGGGTTGTTTTTTTTGTTGTTGTTGAATTGTATTAGCTATTTGTGTATTTTGGAAATAAAGCCTTTGTTGGTCTCATCATTTGCAAATATTTTCTCCCAGTCTGTAGGTTATCTTTTCATTTTGTTTATGGTTTCCTTTGCTGTGCAAAAGCTTATAAGTTTGATTAGGTCCCATTTGTTTATTTTTGCTTTTCTTTCTATTGCCTTGGGAGACTGACCTAAGAAAATATTGGTATGATGTATGTCAGAGAATGTTTTGCCTATGTTCTCTTCTAGGAGTTTTATGGCGTCTTGTCTCATATTTAAGTCCTTATGCAATTTTGAGTTTACTTTTGTGTATGGTGTGAGGGTGTGTTCAAACTTCATTGATTTATATGCAGCTGGCCAACACCACTTGCTGAAGAGACTGTCTTCCTATTGATATTTTATTAATTTAGGTCCTCATGATTTTATTACTCTAATACATGATTTCCAACCTGTGTTCTTTAGAGCCTAGGATAGAGTTTCAGGAGTGGGGGGAGTGATGCAGGGATGGTTTTTACAGTGAGAAGAGGACTAAGACCAGGACCCCAGGAAGCACCAGAATGAAAGAGTGGGAGAGAGGCATGGCAGAATCCAGAAAGAGGATTGCACAGGAAGAGAACAAGGCAATTGTTGCCACTGAAGCACTGATTTACTTTCACGTATGGAGGAAATACTTCCATTTATTTTTCCTAAAACTTTTCAAAGCTCTACCATTTCATTCTGGAAAAGACCGTAAGTCTTATCCTCTCTATCGAATGTTGGAAGCAGCCTGAGTACAGTGGAAAGATCACCAAAGCTCTGGCTCCACCCCTCGATTGTTGGGAAACCTTGGGCAAATGATAACTCTGGAACTTCAGTGTTTTCATTGGTTAAAACGTGTAACAGGGTCGTTTATGGGAGAAAACTAGAATCATGTATATGAAGAAAGGACTATATGATATTTGCTAACATTTGCCCATGTTTCTAGATGTCAGGCCTTGTTTAAAAAGCTTACCTGTATTATCAAGTTCTGCCTTTAATTCTCTTATCAACCCTAAGATTAGGCACTATTATAATTACTGATTTACAAAGGTTCAGAGACGTTAGTTTGCACTCAATATAGATCGTGTGCACGATCTATGAATACACTTTTTTCAACTTCGTTAAAAAAAAAACCACCAGAACATTACAGAATGAAGGTAAATGTAAAATGGGCTTAATAACGCTAGCCGCGATATCAAGAGAGTTAATTAGGCGCTAAACACTGAGAGCTAGTCCTGAGAAGCAGTAGAAAAGCTAGATCTCACGTGGGCCGTCAGCTGTCTTGGAAAGGGGGCGGGGACGCTGGCGCCCAAGACACGAGGGCACATCCGCCGAGAGGACCTAGGTAGTAGGAAATCTCAGAAATGAAGTGGGAAAATTTAAAGCACCGAAAACAAACTTTGCCTAGATCACAGTTTGAACCTGTAGTGTTCACTGCCTTTTACGAAGACAATGAGGCCTACTGATGAGGCTGTTTCATTTGCTCGCTGAGAAACTCCCAGGGAACCGGGGAAACCAACCCGCGACCCAGCTTACCCGGAAAACCAACCTGCGACCCAGCTTACCCGCAAGCCGTCTCCCAAGGCAACTGGGAGGAGGCGTGGTCTGAGGATAGGTACCGCCCTCCTTTTCCAACTCAAATAACGATTGGCTTGGAGGCGCAGCGGTAGCGCCGGGAGGCGGATCCAGGATCCCCAGCTCTGGCTGAGCCGCGCAGCCATTTTGGGCTGTGTGGGTTTCCGGGACGTTCCGAGTGCGTCCTAGGTCCTGGGGGTTCCGCAGATCACAGGCCCAGGGCCCGCGTCCGAGTGTCAGGTTGGAGCCGGGAAACGTCCCGGGGGTTGGCGGCGGCGGGGGTAGGATGAGCGCGGAGGCGGCGGACCGGGAGGCGGCCACCTCCAGCCGGCCCTGCACCCCGCCGCAGACCTGCTGGTTCGAGTTCCTGCTGGAGGAGTCGTTGTTGGAGAAACATCTGCGCAAGCCCTGCCCGGGTAAGCGCGGCGCCTGCAGCTCGAGCGGAGCGGGACCCGGCCACCGGCGCTGCCCTCCCTTTTCTCACTATCCAGCGCCTTCTCGGCCACGAACCTGCGGCTCGGGAGGCGGGGACCGGAGCCGAGCTCTGGCGAGGCCCGCGGCTAAGTATTAAACACACCAGTGCGGGGGCACTGCTGTGGGAGGCCAAAGAAAGGCGCAAAACAAAGGAGGTTCCGCATCCACCCCCTTTTACTGTTCGGGGTTTTAACACCTGCGAGATGGCCTTGTGAGAGTATTTGGATTGGGGAGGCTGGCTCGAACCCTTCTCTTGACAGAACCCCACACAGTTTGGGGAGATGGGGAGAAATCAGCGGTTCGGGGGTTGATCCTGACACTAATTAGTTAACTATCTTAGGTTCCTATTTAACTGTTTTATTCCTCAACGAGGAGACTTTACCGACTCATGATTATATATTTCAAAGTTAAGCTGTAAATCAAAATGAAGAAATCTTTGAAAGCAGAAAAAAACTACATTTGCAAGATGGTTATTGTATAATGATGATCATGATTAATATCCCAGTTAATGAGTGCTCTCAGGGAAGGTGGAAAACCCCAGGCATTTCTGGAAAGAGGTACTGGCATGAAAAAGTAAGTTCCTTGGATGATATTTTGCTGATAAAGTTCGAATCCAGATGTGGCTTGTTCAGTCTAATAGACTGGCCTTAGTCTCCTGGTGGAGACTCTGCTGTGCGAGAAGTTAGTGTACTTCACTTGGGCAGTTTTACCACCTATATTATATTATGTTCTTTTAATTAATTGATTTTGACTAACGTTTGTTGAGTTTCTGCGTGCCAGTCACTGTGCTTAATGCTTCACATCTGTTATCTCATTTAATCAGGCTTCATAGTAATCCTGTGAGGTAGGTGGCGTTATCCTCTATTTTGCATGGCAAACAGGTGCAGAGGTAACTTTATGCAGGTCCCACTAATTAAGCGTTAAAACAGTGATTCTAAAGATGACATCTCTTTCCTCTAATTGACATTCGTTGTTTGCTGAACTGGAAATCTATAACCATTATGTTCTTCCCTGTAAAGTGCTTTCTTCTGCAGGAATCTGTTATCCTTTCTTCCTTACACCCTTCCTGATCTTTCCTTTTAATCCCCAGGCACACTTCTTATAAATCATAATCCTTAGTTATTGTAACTACACAACTGTTTGGATTTTTTTTTAACTTTCTTTTTAATTGAAGTATAGTTGATGTACAATGTTTCAGGTGTACAGCAAAGTGATTACGATATATATATATATTCCTTTTCAGATACTTTTCCATTATAGGTTATTATAAGATATTGAATATAGTTCCCTGTGCTATACAGTAGGTCCTTGTTTATTTTACATGTATCTGTCAATCCCAAATTCCTAATTTATCCCTCCCCCCTTTCCCATTTGGTAACCATAAATTTGTTTTCTTTGTGAGTCTATTTCTGTATTGTAAATAAGTTCATTTGTATCATTTTTAGATTCCACATAAAGTGATGTCATATGACATTTGTCTTTCTCTGTCTGATGTACTTTTCTGAGTATGATAATCTCTAGGTCCATCCATGTTGCTGCAGTGGCATAATTTCATTCTTTTTTATGGCTGAGTAATATTCCAATGTATATATGTACCACATCTTTATCCATTCATCTGTCAGTGGACACTTGGGTTATTTCCATGTCTTGGCTATTGTGAATAGTGCTGCTGTGAACTTATGGGTGCATGTATCTTTTCAAATTAGAGTTTTCATCTTTTCCAGGTATATGCCCAGGAGTGGGGTTGCTGGATCATATAGTAACTTTATTTTTAATTTTTTAAGGAACCTCCATACTGTTTTCCATAGCGGCTGCACCAGTTTACATTCCCGTCAATCATGTAGGAGGGTTCCCTTCTTTCCACACCCTCTCCAGCATTTATTATTTGTAGACGTTTTGGTGATGGCCATTCTGACTGGTGTGAGGTGATACCTCATTGTAGTTTTGATTTGCATTTCTCTAATAGCGATATGGAGCATCTTTTCACGTGCCTGTTGGCCTGTTTGGATTCCTTTGTGGTCAAAAACTAATACAGTGAATCCTTTGGATCTTCATAATTAGAACTTAATTCCAAGAATTATTTTCTTTCAAATCCTAGATCCTGCACCAGTTCAACTTATAGTCCAGTTTTTGGAACAGGCTTCTAAACCTTCAGTTAATGAACAGAACCAGGTTCAACCTCCACCTGATAACAAGAGAAATCGTATTTTAAAGCTTCTTGCTCTTAAAGTTGCTGCACATTTGAAGTGGGACTTAGACGTATTAGAGAAAAGGTATACAAGATTTAAATGAATTTATTTTTAGTACTGTTAGATATCTTGGTTTATTTCAATATGTGTTCTTATAATATTGGCCCTTAAAATGAAAATTATTTTTCTCAGCATTCTTGGTAAAATATGCAAGTAGTTTTCAAAAGGTGTTAAGAAAATATTCCACTATTAGATGAATTTAAATAACCTTTTAAAGTATAAACTTAGTGTTATCAATAATGAGCCATTTTATTATTGTTCTCTTTTTTGATGTGATAAGTAGGGAAGTCCACGCCTAAACAGTTTTAAATGTTCAGTTTACTTTTACATATCTGAAGAAAATGAATAAAAATTAATGATGCGTGGTACATACTGTATGGATGATTCCTTATTGAATAATTCAGTTTACTTTACTGGGCATAGATCAGTCACTATCTCCCAAACTATTAAACTGTCTTATTAGAATGAGTGGTTATTTGTTTACAAATAAATGATTTCAAAGGCGTAGTTATAAAATGATTTGTTTTCATCCCCTTCTCACAACTGTAAAAGAAATACCTTATAGAACATTTGGGAAAATTCAGAAAATAGGAAATAATAGAGGAGGGGAGAGAAGTATTTTTAACATTTTTGTGGATTTTTGTTGTTTTTCTTCCTTTACTTTTAAACAAAGTTGTGAACATTATCTTATATACTGTTTTGATTTGTTTTATTTCATATAGCAGGATATCATGAACATTTTCCCATTTTGTTTTTTGAAGTTTATTCCAGTGTATAGATAATTTATTAACTGTTCCTCCATTGACAGTTTTCTCTAGTTTTTCACTTTTTTTTTTTTTTTTTTTTTTTTTTTCCC
>NW_006780148.1:1119120-1166372 GCF_000442215.2 Lipotes vexillifer
TTTTCCCAGCACCACTTATTGAAGAGGCTGTCCTTTCTCCACTGTATATTCCTGCCACCTTTATCAAAGATAAGGTGACCATATGTGCATGGGTTTATCTCTGGGCTTTCTATCCTATTCCATTGATCTATCTTTCTGTTTTTGTGCCAGTACCATACTGTCTTGATTACTGTAGCTTTGTAGTATAGTCTGAAGTCAGGCAGCCTGATTCCTCCAGCTCCATTTTTTGTTCTCAAGATTGCTTTGGCTATTCGGGGTCTTTTGTGTTTCCATACAAATTGTGAAATTTTTTGTTCTAGTTCTGTGAAAAATGCCAGTGGTAGTTTGATAGGGATTGCATTGAATCTATAGATTGCTTTGGGAAGTAGAGTCATTTTCACAATGTTGATTCTTCCAATCCAAGAACATGGTATATCTCTCCATCTGTTTGTATCATCTTTAATTTCTTTCATCAGTGTCTTATAATTTTCTGCATACAGGTCTTTTGTCTCCTTAGGTAGGTTTATTCCTAGATATTTTATTCTTTTTGTTGCAATGGTAAATGGGAGTGTTTTCTTGATTTCACTTTCAGATTTTTCATCGTTAGTATATAGGAATGCCAGAGATTTCTGTGCATTAATTTTGTATCCTGCTACTTTACCAAATTCATTGATTAGCTCTAGTAGTTTTCTGGTAGCATCTTTAGGATTCTCTATGTATAGTATCATGTCATCTGCAAACAGTGACAGCTTTACTTCTTCTTTTCCAATTTGGATTCCTTTTATTTCCTTTTCTTCTCTGATTGCTGTGGCGAAATCTTCCAAAACTATGTTGAATAAGGGTGGTGAGAGTGGGCAACCTTGTCTTGTTACTGATCTTAGTGGAAAAGCTTTCAGTTTTTCACCATTGAGGACAATGTTGGCTGTGGGTTTGTTATATATGGCCTTTATTATGTTGAGGTAAGTTCCCTCTATGCCTACTTTCTAAAGGGTTTTTATCATAAATGGGTGTTGAATTCTGTTGAAAGCTTTTTGTGCATCTATTGAGATGATCATATGGTTTTTATCCTTCAGTTTGTTAATATGGTGTATCATGTTGATTGATTTGCGTATATTGAAGAATCCTTGCATTCCTGGGATAAACCCCACTTGATCATGGTGTATGATCCTTTTAATGTGCTGTTGGATTCTGTTTGCTAGTATTTTGTTGAGGTTTTTTTTTTTTTTTCTTGCGTTATGCGGGCCTCTCACTGTCGTGGCCTCTCCCATTTGCGGAGCACAGGCTCCGGACGCGCAGGCTCAGTGGCCATGGCTCACGGGCCCAGCCGCTCCGCGGCATGTGGGATCTTCCCGAAACGGGGCACGAACCCGCGTCTCCTGCATCGGCAGGCGGACTCTCAAGCACTGCGCCACCAGGGAAGCCCTTTGTTGAGGTTTTTTGCATCTATGTTCATCAGTGATATTGGCTTGTAGTTTTCTTTCTTTGTGACATCTTTGTCTGGTTTTGGTATCAGGGTGATGGTGGCCTCATAGAATGAGTTTGGGAGTGTTCCTCCCTCTGCTATATTTTGGAAGAGTTTGATAAGGATAGGTATTAGCTCTTCTCTAAATGTTTGATAGAATTCACCTGTGAAGCCATCTGGTCCTGGGCTTTTGTTTGTTGGAAGATTTTTAATCACAGTTTCAATTTCAGTGCTTGTGATTGGTCTGTTCATATTTTCTATTTCTTCCTGATTCAGTCTTGGTAGGTTATGCATTTCTTAGAATTTGTCCATTTCTTCCAGGTTGTCCATTTTATTGGCATAGTGTTGATTGTAGTAATCTCCCGTGATGTTTTGCATTTCTGCAGTGTCAGTTGTTACTTCTCCTTTTTCGTTTCTAATTCTATTGATTTGAGTCTTCTCCCTTTTTTTCTTGATGAGTCTGGCTAATGGTTTATCAATTTTGTTTATCGTCTCAAAGAACCAGCTTTTAGTTTTATTGATCTTTGCTATCACATCCTTCATTTCTTTATGATCTGATTTTTATGACTTCTTTCCTTCTGCTAACGTTGGGGTTTTTTTGTTCTTCTTTCTCTAATTGCTTTAGGTGCAAGTTTAGGTTGTTTATTCGAGATGTTTCCGGTTTCTTAAGGTAGGATTGTATTGCTATAAACTTTCCATAAACTTCCCTCTTAGAACTGCTTTTGCTGCATCCCATAGGTTTTGGGTCGTTGTATCTCCATTGTCATTTGTTTCTAGGTATTTTTTAATTTCCTCTTTGATTTCTTCAGTGATCACTTCGTTATTAAGTAGTGTATTGTTTAGCCTCCATGTGTTTGTATTTTTTACAGCTCTTTTCCTATAATTGATATCTAGTCTCATGGCGTTGTGGTCGGAAAAGATACTTGATACAATTTCAATTTTCTTAAATTTACCAAGGCTTGATTTGTGACCCAAGATATGATCTATCCTGGAGAATGTTCCATGAGCACTTGAGAAAAATGTGTATTCTGTTGTTTTTGGATGGAGTGTCCTATAAATATCAATTAAGTCCATCTTGTTTAATGTATCATTTAAAGCTTGTGTTTCCTTATTTATTTTCATTTTGGATGATCTGTCCATTGGTGAAAGTGGGGTGTTGAAGTCCCCTACTATGAATGTGTTACTGTCGATTTCCCCTTTTATGGCTGCTAGTTTTTGCCTTATGTATTGAGGTGCTCCTATGTTGGGTGCATAAATATTTACAATTGTTATATCTTCTTCTTGGATCGATCCCTTAATCATTATGTAGTGTCCTTCTTTGTCTCTTCTGATAGTCCTTATTTTAAAGTCTATTTTGTCTGATATGAGAATTGCTACTCCAGCTTTCTTTTGGTTTCCATTTGCATGGAATATCTTTTTCCATCCCCTTACTTTCAGTCTGTATGTGTCTCTAGGTCTGAAGTGGGTCTCTTGTAGACAGCATATATATGGGTCTTGTTTTTGTATCCATTCAGCCAATCTGTGTCTTTTGGTGGGAGCATTTAGTCCATTTACATTTAAGGTAATTATCGATATGTATGTTCCTATTCCCATTTTCTAAATTGTTTTGGGTTCGTTATTATAGGACTTTTCCTTCTCTTGTGTTTTTGTCTAGAGAAGTTCCTTTAGCATTTGTTGTAAAGCTGGTTTGGTGGTGCTGAACTCTCTCAGCTTTTGCTTGTCTGTAAAGGTTTTAATTTCTCCATCAAATCTGAATGAGATCCTTGCTGGGTAGAGTAATCTTGGTTGCAGGTTTTCATCCTTCATCACTTTAAATGTGTCCTGCCAGTCCCTTCTGGCTTGCAGAGTTTCTGCTGAAAGGTCAGCTGTTAACCTTATGGGGATTCCCTTGTGTGTTATTTGTTGTTTTTCCCTTGCTGCTTTTAATATGTTTTCTGTGTATTTAATTTTTGACAGTTTGATTAATATGTGTCTTGACATGTTTCTCCTTGGATTTATCCTGTATGGGACTCTCTGTGCTTCCTGGACTTGATTAACTATTTCCTTTCCCATATTAGGGAAGTGTTTAAGTATAATCTCTTCAAATATTTTCTCAGTCCCTTTCTTTTTCTCTTCTTCTTCTGGAACCCCTGTAATTCGAATGTTGGCGTGTTTAATGTTGTCCCAGAGGTCTCTGGGACTGTCCTCTGTTCTTTTCATTCTTTTTTCTTTATTCTGCTCTGCAGTAGTTATTTCCACTATTTTATCTTCCCGGTCACTTAACCGTTCTTCTGCCTCAGTTATTCTGCTATTGATCTCACCTAGAGTATTTTTAATTTCATTTATTGTGTTGTTCATCGTTGCTTGTTTCATCTTTAGTTCTTCTAGGTCCTTGTTAAATGTTTCTTGTGGGCTTCCCTGGTGGCGCAGTGGTCGAGAGTCTGCCTGCCGATGCAGGGGACACGGGTTCGTGCCCCGGTCCGGGAAGATCCCACATGCTGCGGAGCGGCTGGGCCTGTGAGCCATTGCTGGTGAGCCTGCGCGTCCAGAGCCTGTGCTCAGCAATGGGAGAGGCCACAATGGTGAGAAGCCCGCGTACCACAAAAAAAAAAAAAAGTTTCTTGTATTTTCTCCATTCTATTTCCAAGATTTTGGATCATCTTTACTATCATTATTCTGAATTCTTTTTCAGGTAGACTGCCCATTTCCTCTTCATTTGTTAGGTCTGGTGGGTTTTATCTTGCTTCTTCATCTGCTGTGTGTTTTTCTGTTTTCTCAGTTTGCTTATCTTACTGTGTTTCGGGTCTCCTTTTTGCAGGCTGCAGGTTCCTAGTTCCCGTTGTTCTTGGTGTCTCTCCCCAGTGGCTAAAGTTGGTTCAGTGGGTTGTGTAGGCTTCCTGGTGGAGGGGACTAGTGCCTGTGTTCTGGTGGATGAGGCTGGATCTTGTCTTTCTGGTGGGCAGGTCCACTTCTGGTGCAGTGTTTTGGGATGTCTGTGGACTTATTATGATTTTAGGCAGCCTCTCTGCTAATGGGTGGGGTTGTGTTCCTGTCTTGCTAGTTGTTTGGCATAGGGTGTCCAGCATTGTAGCTTGCTGGTCGTTGAGTTAAGCTGGGTGCTGGTGTTGACATGCAGATCTCTGGGAGATTTTCGCTGTTTGATATTACGTGGAGCTGGGAGGTCTCTTGTGGACCAGTGTCCTGAAGTTGGCTCTGCCACCTCAGAGGCACAGCACTGACTCCTGGCTGCAGCATCAAGAGCCTTTCATCCACACGGCTCAGAATAAAAGGGAGAAAAAGTAGAAAGAAAGGAAGAAAGAAAGAGGATAAAATAAAATAAAATGAATTAAGATAAAATAAAATAAAGTTATTAAAATAAAAAATAATTATTAAGAAAAAAAGTTTTTTAAAAGAAAAAAAAATGGATAGATAGAACCCTAGGACAAATGGTGAAAGCAAAGCTATACAGACAAAATCTCACACAGAAGCATACACATACACACTCACAAAAAGAGGAAAAGGGGAAAAAATCATAAATATTGCTCTCAAAGTCCACCTCCTTAATTTGGGATGATTTGTTGTCTATTCATGTATTCCACAGTTGCAGGGTACATCAAGTTGATTGTGTGGAGCTTTAATCCGCTGCTTCTGAGGCTGCTGGGAGAGATTTCCCTTTTTGTTCTTTGTTCGCACAGCTCCCGGGGCTCAGCTTTGGATTTGGCCCCGCCTCTGTGTTTAGGTCGCCGGAGGGCATATGTTCTTCGCTCAGACAGGACGGGGTTAAAGGAGCAACTGCTTCGGGGGCTCTGGCTCCCTCAGGCCGGGGGGAGGGAGGGGTGTGGATGCGGGGTGAGCATCCTCTGCGGAGGCAGAAGCCGGCGTGACGTTGCTCCAGCCTGAGGCATGCCGTGTGTTCTCCCGGGGAAGTTGTCCCTGGATCATGGGACCCTGGCGGTGGCGGGCTGCACAGGCTCCCCATAAGGGAGGTGTGGATAGTGACCTGTGCTCGCACACAGCCTTCTTGGTGGCGGCAGCAGCAGCCTTAGCGTCTCATGCCCGTCTCTGGGGTCTGCGCTTATAGCCGCGGCTCGCGCCCGTCTCTGAAGCTTGTTTAGACGGTGCTGTGAATCTGCTCTCCTCGTGCACCCCGAAACAATGGTCTCTTGCCTCTTCGGCAGGTCCGGACTTTTCCCCGGACTCCCTCCCAGCTAGCCGTGGTTCACTAACCTCCTTCAAGCTGTGTTCATGCTGCCAACCCCAGTCCTCTCCCTGCGCTCCAACCGAAGCCCCATCCTCAGCTCCCAGTCCCACCCCCCCGGCGGGCGAGCACACAAGCCTCTCGGGCTGGTGAGTGCCGGTCGGCACCGATCCTCTGTGCGGGAATCTCTCCGCTTTTCCCTGCGCACCCCTTTTGCTGTGCTGTCCTCCGCGGCTCCGAAGCTCCCCGCTCCGCCTCACGCAGTCTCTGCCCGCGAAGGGGCTTCCTAGTGTGTGGAGACCTTTCCTCCTTCACAGCTCCCTCCCACTGGTGCAGGTCCCGTCACTATTCTTTTGTCTCTGGTTTTCCATTTTTCTTTTGCCCTATCCAGGTATGTGGGGAGTTTCTTGCCTTTGGGGAGGTCTGAGGTCTTTTGCCAGCATTCAGTAGGTGTTCTGTATGAGTTGTTCCACATGTATATGTATTTCTGGTGTATCTGTGGGGAGGAAGGTGATCTCCACGTCTTACTCTTCTGCCATCTTTCCCCTCTCTCCCTAGCACATTTTAAATGCCTAAGAAATATCTGATAAGTAAATGAATAAATGGAAGAAATCCTTATTTCTAGGCAACATTATTTTGTAATGCTACCTACAAATATCATCTAAAAATATCATTAGTAGAGGGACCCTGGTGGCGCAGTGGTTAAGAATCCACCTGCTAGTGCTGGGGACACGGGTTTCAGCTCTGGTCCATGAAGATCCCACATGTCGTGGAGCAGCTAAACCTGTGCGCCACTACTGAGTCTGAGCCTGAGCAACTACTGAGGCTGCGCTCTAGAGCCTGTGAGCCACAACTAGTGAAGTCCGTGAGCGTAGAAGCCTGTGCTCTGCAACAAGAGAAGCCGCCGCAATGAAAAGTCCACACGCAGCAACGAAGACCCAGTGCAGCCAAAAATAAAAATAAATTAAAAAAAATATATATCGTTATTAGAAAATCATGTTCTGGGTAATGTTTTGATGCTTAGCATTTGTATGTTTTTGTTTGTTTGCATATCTATATAACCATGCAGATGCTTATCTTTTGTTACTTTTTAAACACCAAAAAACTGTTTGAGGAAATGAATAAATGAAGAAGTAAAAAAAAAAAAAGAAAAATTGAGAGTTTTTTTTTTTTAATACAAAGCAAATGAGAAAATAATGGTAAAGGAGTATCAGCATTGAGTTTTTGTTTGTTTTTTAAGCATGAAAAGAAGTAACATTAAAAACATTTTTATTTAAATTCAACCTCACTTTCAAGAATGATCTTTAAGTTTTGAATTTTCAGTCTTTCAAGTAATGTTTCATACTCTTCAATCATTTCTCTTTTAGTATGAATCAGATGCAACAGGAGAAAGAGCTAACAGAAAATATTTTGAAAGTGGTGAGTATTGGCATCAGTTACACTCTAACCTTTCTGGGATATATTTAGAGCATGTGTAGGTGCTTCTTCTAATCTTAGGGATTTAAGAGTTGGCAAGGTCTAGATGCAGTGGCATTTACATTTTTACTTGTTAGAACATAGTTTGGTAATATTCTAAATAGTACATTTAAAAAAAAAATTAATTAATTTTGGCTGCGCTGGGTCTTTGTTGCTGTGCCCGGGCTTTCTCTAGTTGTGGTGAGCAGCGGCTTCTCTTCATTGTGGTACGTGGGCTTCTTATTGTGGTGGCTTCTCTTTGTTTCAGAGCATGGGCTCTAGGTGCATGGGCTTCCGTAGTGGTGGCTCGTGGGCTCTAGGTTGCAGGCTCAGTAGTTGTGGCACATGGGCTTAGTTGCTCTGCGGCATGTGGGATCTTATTGGGCCAGGGCTCGAACCCGTGTCCCCTGCATTGGCAGGTGGATGCTAACCACTGCGTCACCAGGGAAGGCCCCTGTGTGCAGGATCTTTTAGTTGTGGCATGCAGGATCTTTAGTTGTGGCATGCAGGATCTTTAGTTGCAGCATGCAAACTCTTAGTTGTGGCATGTGGGATGTAGTTCCTGACCAGGGATCGAACCCGGGCCCCTTGCACTGGGAGCGTGGAGTCTTAGCCACTGGATCACCAGGGAAGTCCCTCTTTTTTTTTTTTAAGATAATTTTAACAAATATAATTGCACTCCTGCTATGTTAGAAACATTTTTAAAATAGATTAATACACTAAGCTACTAAATATTCTGTAAATATTTTTTGTTTAATATAGCCCAGTGCTGCCATTTTTGTATTTTAATAATTTGTCTATTGAACTTTTGTAGCTAAAAGAACAAGCTTCTGATTCTATCTTGGTACTAGAGGCAGCCCTTAAATTAAACAAGGATCTTTATGTCCACACGATGAGAACGCTAGATTTATTGGCCATGGAGCCAGGCTTGGTAAATGGAGAGACTGAGAGTTCCACTGTTGGACTGAAAATCAAAACCGAGGAGATGCAGTGCCAGGTATTTATTTTCAGTATTTAATCAATGCATGGCAAATTTTTGGAAAATCTTATTTTTAATTAGAATTTATTTCTGCCCTTGTACCTTTGATTTTGACTTCAGATGCTATTAAGACTTTGCATTGTATTTAATTTGTGAATTTTATAAGACCTCACTTGAAATTTTTCTAAAAGAAATGCAAGGAAAATTTCATTTGATCTTTTGTCTCTGAACTGGTTTCCCAGTTGTATTTAGGAGACTGACAATGCATGAGTATGTAACTAATTTACAGTTCATTCATATTATTAGAAATCTAATCATACCAAAAAAAACAAAACTAATATTGTACTAGACTTTGAAAAATGTGGGCTACTAGAGAAATACCTAGTTTTTCAAAGATCTTAAGGATGCCTGCTTTCTGTAACTCTGTGCTGTAGTTCCTTTGTTGCTTTCAGTTGTTGTTTGTTGTTAGATATTTTTTGTATTGATGTCTTCTTTTTCCCTGCTGGATTGTAAACTCTTTGAGGTCTGTTTTTTAAATATATTTGCCTCTTTCTCACTTTCCAGCACAGAATCTTGAGTATAATAAAAATTTTAAAATATTTGATGATTGCCTAGAGAGGGCCACTAGCCTTTTCCATTCTGTGTTCTTTTTCCATTCTGTGTTCATTGTGTGAGTTGGCATGACTTCTTTAATCACTATTTCCCAATCCTGAAATGGCAGAAGTAGCTCTGATTTTAAAGGGTTTGGAGGTACCTTTTCAGATTAGCTGGTTCTGGAGTTGAAAATAATCCCTTTTCAAGACTTGTTAAGATGGAGTCTTGTACAGTAGGAGGAGGAGTCAAGAGGCATTGACAGTTGGCAGCCACTTTAAGTGGTCAATGAAACTTCCATGGAGGAGGTTTCTGGTACTGTAATATCTTATACTCACTGAATCTGTTTAAAAGTCTTGGTAACATGTCTGATTTTCACGATGTAGTGGATGATATGACCTGAAAAAACAGAACTCTTACGTAAATGTGCTAGGTAAACCCTATCAAATATTCTTTTAATTACATAGCTGAGCTATAATTTCTGTTTTTTGAATAGCAAATTAGTACTGATACTCATTTCCTGGCATGTTAATGTTTAAAGTGCATTTGCAGTCTTTATGTTACTAAAATTTACCTGACTCAAAAGAAAAATCTTAAATTTTTCCTTAGTTAAACCATAAGCATTACTGTCCTTCAGGGAAGCTTCATTATCAGATTTGTTTTTTTGTTTTGTTTTCATCTGTTGACCACATCTTAACTGTAGAATTTAAACTCGTTTTAATGGCTAGTCAGTATAATTATACTTGAAAGTATCTTTTTGGTATCTTGTACTCTGCCTGGAAGGGGAAATTATATGTAAGTATAATATGTATGCATATGTATGTGTGTTTATGTGTGTTTAAATCTTTCTCTATTATGTATACACACACATACTATTTTTAAAAATTGCTTTAGCACTCTTTTACCCTAGATGGAAGGAAGCGCTCTAGAATGAAAATCAGCCCAACATTAAATGTGGGTTAAATAGTGCAAAGCAGTATTCTAGAGGCTGAGAAGAATTAATCTTGATTTGTTGAACAGGGCAGAATAGTATCTGTAATGCATATCAGTAAAGAGTAGTTCAGTCATGAGTACCAGAGACTATTACAGCTTAGGAGTTCAGAGGGGGAATGAGTATCTGTTGACTAAGGTTGGTTTGGTGTAAATGGAAATACAGGGTGTGGAATGAAGTTCATTTGTAGATCTGCTGTGAATGGGGAATTGAGAAAACTGGTGTGATTGAAATAGAGGAGAATAGAGAGGTTTGGAGAGAGAAATTAGTCCAGATTCTGAGACCCTTGAAGATCAGGCCTTGGGGTTTGAACTTTCTCTTACCTGGGGGAATAATTTGAAGGCTTTTTAAGAAAGTCATATTGAGAAGACAGATCAGTCAGCCTTGTGTAGAGTAAATTTGAGATGGAGTATTAGGAACCTAGAGATCTGGCTTCAAGTCTGGGCTCTGCCGGTATTTGGTTATATGCTCTTAAGCAGAGATGTTACTTTCTGGGCCTTAGTGTTATTGTTCATAAAATGGCCAAGTTGAACTCAGTCTCTGAGTTCTGCATTCAGTAAATCTAGGTATCAATTTATGAACGTTCTTGGAAAAATATACAGGTTCTATTAGAAAAAGACAACTGGAAATGCACTATCGTTTTATAGTCATTAATTCAAACTTCTCAATATTTTATTCTGGCCAGTTCTGTGATAGTAGACATTTGCCCCTTCTGTCCCTTTTGGAGAGACACCCCGGTGGCTGTCCCCCTATTCTATGTTAGAAGAACCCCCTACCTTCTGAGACTTGATGGGAGGCAGAGCCTGTTTCCTATAATAAAACTGAAAACTCCAGACACTAGCGTTCTCTAGCCCTTATCCTGCTCCAGGGCAAGTGTGTCACATAGGTGTAACAGACAGATACATTTAGTTTAGACTGAATTAGGAGCTAGCTAGTCAGTCAGTGAAGTGGAGAGGGTAGATAATCTGTTGTGATGGTTAGCCAACAGCAACAGTGACAGTAAAATCTGGTTTCCAGGGGCAGCCCTGGCAGAAGTGGAGCTGCTGCTTTCAGTGTCTAGTGCTGGTGGCTGCAGGTGACATGATCTGTGGAGTCTAGTGTTGAGGTGGCTGCAGTGGTGTTTCACTGCATGTTTTGGCTCTTGTTCTGGCTGCTTGCTTCCCTTCCCCTGTTGGTTTTCCAAGCCTGATTTTTTGGCTTTCCCAATAACTCTGTAGGCCACCTGACATCCTGAGGGTAAATCTGTTTTCTGCTTAATTCAGTCAGAGTTGACTTCTGTTGCTCGTGACTAAGAACATTGATTGTTTCACTGCTCATTGAAATGGTTTTTTCTTTTTTGCTGTATGTGTACCTGTGTTTTGCCTTTGAGTTTTGTCAGCTTTTAAGTTCATGAAAAATTACTGAGCAAATTGGTATTCATTACTATTTTAGGTGTGTTATGATTTGGGTGCAGCATACTTCCAGCAAGGCTCTACAAATCCAGCTGTCTATGAAAATGCCAGAGAAAAATTTTTTAGAACCAAAGAATTAATTGCAGAGGTAAATACAGTCATAACAGGCATATGATTTTCAGGCCTTTAAAACATCTTTATGTTTTTTGGCTTTAATTTTTCTGATGATAAAAAAACCCAGTAAGTGTTCATTGTAGTAAATTTGGTAGTTCAAAAAAGTAGTGAAAACATCAAAAAAAATCTGTAATACCCCTTTTGTGGTTTTAGCTTATTTTTTTTCCAGTTTTTAATCTTTATGTTTTTATACAGTTAAGCTCATGCTGTAATATACTATTTTGTATCTTGCTTAAATATTTGAACAGATATTTTAAATGTATTCTATTCTGTTAATATAGTTGTGCTGTGATTTCATTTTCCTAATGTTTGGGCATTTGGATTGTTTACTCTTTTTATTTATTAAAAAGTTGCAAAATTTATATCTCCAAGCATAAATTTTTGTTTGGACTTTAGATACTTTCAAGTTAAATTCCTGCAAGTAGAATTACCATGGCAATGGTCATTATTTTTTTTAAAGGATGTAATATGTAAAGCCAAATTGCTTGCTAGGTACATTTCTCCGAAGGCACTCCAGTCAGCAGTGAATTTTTTTAAATTGCTAATTTGATGTGATCTAGAATATCTTTAAAAAATTTGCATTTCCTTGGTTCCTAGTAGGGTAAACATTTTCATGTGTTTGTTGTTTGCATTTTTCTTTTTGTGATTCAGAAAACTTAATGTTAAAGTATATAACTAGGTTTTTGTATGCCTGGTGCCCAGAAAAATTCCCACTTCAATCTTTCCTTTCTTCACCAGAGACCTTGATTAAATGTACTAAAGATTTACTTTATTGGGAATCCCCATTTTACTTTGCCTGGGGCACTCATCAGATTTCTAATTTTATGGCATTTCAGGTATAGTAGTTTAAAACTTTAATTTTTTAAAAAAGTGTGTCTTTTAAAAATTTTTTTCTGTTTCGGTGGAAGCATTTCTGTTTATTCCAGTTGAGTGAAGATTGAGTTTTCTTTGCTGCCCCCTTTAAAGCTCTGCAAGTATATGTATTTAAAAATATTTTAAGCTTGTTTTTAACAGTGTTCACTCTTTGTTAGTATCTTAATTTTCATACTTACATAGAGTAATAATACTGTCTACCTTTATGTTGGCCTGAAAACTCTAAACCAGGAGTCAGCTTTTTTGTAAAGGGCTAAATAATAGATATTTTAGGCTTTGTGGGCCATATACAGTTTCTGTGGTATACTCTAATTTGTTGTTATGGTTTTTTTCCCCCCCTTTACAACCCTAAGAATTGTTCTTAGGTCAAGAAATCTATAAAAACAAGCCATGGGCTGGATTTGGCCTGTGAGCAATATTTTGCTGACCCCTGCTCTAAACCTTTTAATTTTTTATGGTTCCTCCAGCCCTGAATTTTCCATTAGCATTTTCTTGTACTGTTAAAATGTACTAAATGGGTGCTAGACTGTTGTTTCTATTACACTGATGAATAATGATATATACCTCTTACTTTACAGATAGGTTCATTATCTCTTCATTGTACCATAGATGAGAAGCGGTTAGCTGGCTATTGTCAAGCGTGTGGTGTTCTTGTACCTTCTTCTGATAGTGCATCTCAGCAATTGACTCCATATAGTCAAGTCCATATTTGTTTGAGATCTGGCAACTATCAGGTAAGATGTGTGATGGGATACAATAGTGTAATCGAAAAGCACTGGAATCCAGACAGCTGAGTTCATATCCTGACACACCATTTACAGTTGTGCCATTTAGGGCAAGCCAGACTGTCAGATTGGCCTATAAAATAGTTGTAATAATTAAGCTTCTTATGAGAATCAAATGAGAAGTTATAGTTTATAAACTGTAAGGCAAAGCACTGGACAGATGTTGACTCATTGATATTCTCCTTTCTTGAAGGTATAGAATTTGCCCATTTTAAGTGCATTCTGTAAGAAACTCTGTAGGTAGAACTTTTAAAATTACAGGTAGAGAACTTTTAGTTTTATGGAGCCTAAAGTCTTGTGTCTGATCTGAAAGTATGGCCTTGTAACCCTGCCTTATTAGCCACTGCAAACATTAAGACTGAAGGAGAAAGTGAGCAGAGTGGTTTTGGTAGGTTTGCGTAGTCTATTACATAGCCCATTTTGCCAGGGAGTCTGGTCGTCATCTCAGTTTTAATCATGAAAAGGGCTTAAATTAGTCTGTTGAGATTTTTATTGCACCCTCTGTGTAGATATCTTTAGTTTTGTAATGAAAATCACTGGGAATTAGAATTTGAACTTCTAAAATCTTTTTTGGAAAGCCTTCATTCTAGGAAGTGAACAGTGCCTTCATGTTATTTAATTCAAAACAGAAATTATGAAATGACAAAGCTATAGCATACCTTTAGTTTTGTGTCTCCAAACGGACTTTTAGCCTAGGTTTTTAGTTCAGTCTTCTCAACTAGAGTTTATTTTTTTTTCAGAGAAAATAGAAGAGAGGGGATGCGTACTTCCTCTCCCTCCCTCTGGCCTCTTTTTTGCAAATTCTGCTTTGCCCTAGGGAAGAAAATTAAACTTTCTTGAAGATAGATTTCAGATACAGATGAAGTTATTAAACACTAGAGATCTTTCAGTTACGTATTTCTAGTACAGGCTTATGGAGGGTGGGGATCAATTATGATAAGATAATAGAATCTTTAAAACGGTCCCTGGAATGGTAAGACCTGTGCAAACAAGACCTTGGAAATATTAGTCATAAATAGGCACATACTACTGTGAATACAATAAAGTGCCAAAATGTGTCACTCAGAAAGTAGTGTAATGGGTAGTTAGGAAAGGGGAAAGAGCAATTTTGTTGCACCTCTGAAATTTACCACTTCAGTTATGTATGCAGGAGTATCTTAGAAATCATGTTTACCTTTTTTTGTTTTTTTGGAATAAGATTCTGTTTGTATTAACTGTATATCTTTGTTTTGTGCTGATGAAGTAGTTATTGAACAGTTCTAACAAATATGTCTTCTCACATTTAGGAAGTGGCTTACTTTCCCCTGTGTAGCCTGTGTTTTGCTATGGAGGTGAAACAGTGGTTGCTTTATAGTTTTGAAACCATTTTTGTCAGTGCTTTTGTGGTAGAGCTGATTAGCTTTAGCTGTTTCAAGAAATCCCCACACTATCGAGATAAAGAGTTGATAAAGAACAGAAAAAGACTCTAATAGTGGGTGTTTCTGTAATTCACTAAATAATATATTTTAAACCATTTAAATTGATTAGAATAGTTTCTTAACATGTTATATTTAGATGAATTATTTTTAATTAATTATTTTAGTGTTTTAAAAAGTTTGTTGTATGAACCCCTCCCCTTTTTTTTGGCTGCACTGCGTGGCCTGTGGGATTTTAGTCCCCCTGCAGTGGAAGCCCAGAGTCTTAACCGCTGGACCGCCAGGGAAGTCCCTGAACCCATATTTAAAGTAGATGAGAAGAATTTAAAAACTTTCTCTCTAATAACATAGCTGAATTACTTCTTATTCATTGATTCTTCTCTCACCTCTCACTTTTGATCTTCAATTTTGCAAAAGGGTGAGGGGGTGCTATTTGTATCTGTAATGTAATTTTAAAATTTTAGAAAGAGAAGATTTTCCTAGCAAGATTTTTTTTTTTTTCCTAGCAAGATGTTTTAATGATTTTCTTCACTGTGTAATTTCTATTATAGAAAGACTTTTTAAATTTTATTAAAAAAATTTTTTTTGGAAAGATTCTTTCATGATTTTTGAGATGGATGCAATTTTGTGTCTGTGTTCTAGGAGGTAACAAAGATTTTCGCTGAAGACAATTTAACCTTCAGTTTACCTGTGCAGTTCCGGCAGTCAGTCCTAAGAGAGCTCTTTCAGAAAGCTCAGCAGGGGTAAGGAAGTGAATTACTTTTTGATTTTTGAATAAAATGGTAAGTGTGCATTTCAGATTTATCAAAAACATCCTTCCAAACTACCTGTATGTCTGACACAATACTTTCACTTTTTTTTAGTATATGGGAAGTTAACATGGCCAGAGGAGCCACTTTAATGTTCATCTAATCCATTTTAAAAGTGCTTGGGGAAAAAAATTTACAAAGCAGAATTTGATTCTGTTACCTAATCTGTATGGCTAAATTGTCCCTTGATAAATTCAAGACCTTCCCCTGACTTAGGTATTTACTAACGTGCCGGAATATCGTAAGATCTTACCTCTCAAGAATAAATGGCTTATTCTTGTGAGTTTAGTTTTGCAATATATTCCTTTTTATTAAAAAAATTAGTGTATCTGCTTCTGTATTCTACAGAAATGAAGCTCTAGATGAAATCTGTTTTAAAGTCTGTGCCTGTAACACAGTCCGTGATATATTGGAAGGTAGAGCGATTGGTGTTCAATTTAACCAGCTATTTCTTAGACCTAATAAAGAGAAAATAGACTTTCTTCTTGAGGTAAGACGTTTTTTCCCCTTTTGACTTATAATTTTGCTTTAAGTTTACCAGTGATCTCTTAGCTACCAAATCCAGTGCCCTCTTTTCTGTCTTCGTCTGACTTGCCTCTCTGGCTGGTAGTTGTTACTACTGATAGACCACGATCTCCAGCCCTGTTCTCCTCTGTCACTGGGTTTTCCATAGTCCTCCATTGACTTCTCTTTTGCTCTCCCTTTAATGTTTTTATTTACAAAAGTTTTGTCCTTGGCTCACTCAATTTCTCATATCACTTTTTATTCTCATCCAAAACCTCAATCACCTGCTCACTAAAAACCCTTGGATCATACTTCTTGCCTCTCATGTGAGCTCCAGAATCTGTGTTTCTACTGGATCTTTCTCTTTCTTTAATAGTCTTAATGTAATAAACCTTGAGAGGAGTACATAGAGTACAATTAATACCATTTAGTTCTAAACATACAACACTGCCAATGCTCTAGAAGTCCTTCTTATGCTCCTTACCAAACCCTCTCTGCCTCTCCTTGAGGAAACCACTGTCCTGTGTTTTGTGATAATCATTTCCTTGCTTTTCATTACAGTTTTATCACCTTTGTATGTACCCTTAAAGAATATTCTTTAGTTTGCCTGTTTCGAACTTTACATAAATGAAATCATACAAAATAAATTCTTTGTCTCTCAGTGAACATACTTGAGATGTTTTTTCAAGTTGTATGCAGGTACAGTTTTTTTTTTCCCATTGCTGTAAGGTGTTACAACATTATATGACCATGTCACAATTTATTTATTCTTAAGGTGATGGACATTTGTGTTATTTACAGTTTGTGGCTGTTGTGCTTCTTGGAAAATACTGTACACGTATCCTGGTGCACCCACATACGATTTATCTGTTACATTCCTGGAGAAGGTTTATCTGCAGTATTACTGTATAATTTCCAAATGTTTTTGCCACTAGCATGCATGAGGGTTCTCGTTGGTCAGGATCTTTGTCAGCACTTGGTATTGTCAGATTTCCTGTCAGGGTCATGGTATAATGTATCTCATTGAGCTTTTAATGTCCATTTCCTTTATTACTGAGGAATTTAGCAGCTTTTCATTTATTTTTTGCACATGTAGATTTTGTCTCTTTTTTTTTTTTTTTTTTTTTTTTTTTTTTTTTTTTGGCTCACAGGCCCAGCTGCTCCGCGGCATGTGGGATCTTCCTGTACCGGGGCACGAACCCATGTCCCCTGCATCGGCAGGCGGACTCTCCACCACTGTGCCACTAGGGAAGCCCTAGATTTTGTCTTTTGAGGTACCCATTCCAAGTGGTATGCCTCATTTTTATGTTGAATTCTTTTTTTTTTCTTTTGCAGGAATTTTTTATATATTCTTTTACTAGTTTTAAATACTGCAGGTATCTTTTCTGTGTTTCACTTCTCTTTTAACTTTTTATTATTTTAAAAGTTCTTAATTTTAATATAAAATTTATCAATCTTTTCCATAAAGGAAAAGATTAGTGGATTTCTGTGTCTTGTTCAAGAAAGCTTTTCATATCCTGTAGTCGTGAAAATTGTCCTATATTTTACCTTCTAAAAGCTCTAGAGCTTAGCCTTCTTTTCACATTTAGGCCTTTAATCCACCTATGATTGATTTTTGTGTATTAACATGAAGTAGGGGGTCTGATGTCATTATTTTTCCTCACTTGTTCCAGTACCATTTATTGAAAGTTCCATCTTTTTTCTACCAATCTCCAGTGATACCTCTCTTGAATGCCAAGTATCCATACGTGTGTGGGCCTGTCTCTGGGCTGTGTTCTGTACCACTTTTCTGTTTGTTTACCCATACATTAGTATCCCTGTCTTGATATCATCTGAAGTACATACCTTGTTTTTCAAAGTTGTGTTGGTTATGCTTGTCTTTTTGCGTTTTCTTGTAGACAGTTGACTCATTGTCAAGTTTCACAGATAAGCCTGTTGGATTTTTGTTTGGAACTACATTACCTTTAAAAGTCAGTTTGTGAAAAATTAGTATCTTTACAATATTGAGTGTTCTAATCTGTGAACTGGTATAGGTTTTGATTTATTTAGGCGTTCTTTAATGCCCTTTAAAGCTTTATAATTTTTCCATAGAAGTTTTTTTATTTTACTTTTTTTATGAACTTGAAAATAGTTTATGCATTGGTATAGGGGTATGATTGAACTCTGTATATGATTTTGTTTCCAGCTACTTTGCTAAACTCTTAAAAATTCTGTTTATCTGTAGGTTCGTTTGTTTTTCTAAATAGTCTTTATCTGTAAATAATGCATTTTGTTTTTTTCATTTTCTAGCCTTTTCATTTTTATTTCTGTGTACTTGTTCTTACTGTGCTGACAATGATCTCCAGTACAATGTTTGGTAGAAAGGGCTCTGATGGGCTTCCTGGTCTCATTCTTAGTCTCAAAAGCTTGTACTCTTTTACTGTTTAGAATGATGTTTATTATAGGTTTTTCTTATCGTTACTCCGTATCTGATTAAGGAAGTTTCTGTTTATCCTTAATTCACTGAAGGCTCTTATTTAAAAAAAATCATGAATTATTTTTAGATTTTACTAAATGCTTTTTCTATGTCTATTATGATAAGCACGTAATTTTTCTCTTCTAATTGGTTAATGTAGTGAAGTATATTAATTTTTAAGTGTTGAAGTACCTTGTCTGGATAAACCCAACTAGGTTGTGACTTTTTTTAAACTGAGATATAATTGACATGTAACATTGTATTAGTTTTAGGTCATGTTATGATTGTTTTTAATATATATTGCTGGATTTGGCTTGCTAATACTTTAAGATTTTTTTACATTCGTGTGTGAGATTGATGTATCAGTTTTTTTTCTTTCTTGTCCTGTCTTTGATTTTGTTACTAAGGTCATGTGTGCCTCATAAATAAATTGAGGTGTGGATCATTTCTTTTTGCCTGGAAAAGAAAATGGACTCATTGCTTTTTTTCAGTGTTTGGTAAAATTTACCAATGATATATTTGGGCCTGGAGATTTTTTTGGGGGGAAGATCTTTGGCATTGATTCAATTTCAGTGATTTCATCTGCTGTTCTTTTTTCTTGATTAGTTTTGAGAAGTTCTTTTCTAAGAACTTGTCCACTTTATCTAAATTTTTAAGTTGATTAATATTAATGTTTTTAGTTATCTTCTCAGTGTTTATAGCATCTGTAGAGATGTCACCTATTTCATATTTTTCATTTTTAAAAAGTTGAGGTGAATTCACATAACATCTCTGTTACGTTGCTTATCAGGAGTTACCACATATTCCCGAACACATGACGACACATATACAGTGCATCTCTATATTTGAATAAACAATCTCATTGAAAGTACACTAAAATATTATTTATCATAAGATCTTACATATGGTAGCAAACTTAATTTATGCATACAGTGGGGCAAAATTATTAGAATGTAAATATATTGTACATACTCCAGGATGCTCAGATGTGTTATGTACTGATAGTGTAACCTGTTCATCTGAGCAAAGTACTTTCAAGATACTGTTTCTGAGCATGGTAATTAAAAATACTATTATTCTTTTTTTCTTTTAATAGCTTCATTGGGATGTAATTCGCATACCATACAGTTCACCCATTTAAAATGTACAGTTCAGTGATTTTTAGTATGTTCATAGAGTTGTGCAGCCATCACCTCAGCCAGTTTGACAACATTTCATTCCTCTCTGCCCGTCTGCAACAAAACTTCTTATCCATTAGCAGTCGTTTCCCATTTTCCCTCAATCTCTTCAACCCTAGGCAACTGTTAATCTACTTTTTGTCTCTGTAGATTTGCCTGTTCTGGACATGTCATATAAATAACTGACTTCTTTCACTTAATGTTGAAAACCTGAAAAATTTGATCCATGTTGGAGTGTGTATCAGTACTTCATTCTTCTTTATAGCTGAATAGTATCCCATTGACTGGATATGCTCTTCAGTGTCTATTTTGAGTGTTCATTCATCAGTTGATGGGCTTTAGGGTTGTTTACACTTTTTAGCTCTTATGAATAATGCTGCTATAAACATTATATAATTTAATTTTTGTGTCAACATATTAGAGAATATTTGACAATTTCTTAAGGTTAGGGAGCTTTTACACTAATATATTCTTTTTGACTTCTTGTAAATAATATGTGGGGAGGAAACCTAATCTAATAAACTCAGAATAATATTATAAGGATATTATTTTTAGATAACTAATATTTTCATAGTTGGTTTCTATAACTCTTTATTTTCATTGTTTAGTTTTTAAACCTTGGTTATCTTCTTAACCATTGGTTCTATATACTTTAACTATTATCGATCATTCTTTTCAACTATCTAAGATGACCCTTTTCTCACTTTTCTGACAGGAACTACTGATTCTTAAAGTTATCACTCCATTTAATTTGGCAAATGTACTTTGTAAATTTCGGCAGGACTTCTTCGTATGCTATACAGATTATTCTTTACTGCATATTCTTTGGTCTCATCTCTTAAATTTCTTAACCAGATCTGTGACTGATAACGTTTGAAAGGAAAATTCAGTTGTTTTTAAATCTAAACTTTTCATACTGTAGTATAATTATTTAAAAGTACCCGTATTCAAATAAAAATTACTCAAATTCCTAGGTATGTTCAAGATCAATAAATTTAGAAAAAGCTTCAGATTCTTTGAAAGGAAACATGGCTGCTTTTCTAAAGTAAGTGCCTTTCTTTTCTTTTTCTTAATTTTGAATTTAGTCCTGTGAGAAAAATATCTTTTTTTCCTTATCGTTTTGGATTTGCCCTATCTTATAACCAGGCAATAATTGGTATTTAAGAACAGTTATGGTTTGGATTCGTGTAGCCACATAAAACTTAGGATTCTGTCAGTTACTCCTTTTGTATATTGTAGCATTGAAATCACAAACTTTAAATAAGGACCAAAAAAATTTTAAAAGCTGTTTCAAATGATTGTTGTGCAGTTATTGAATGGTGGTTTTTTAAACAGTTTATTAGTAAAAATTGGTTAATATGATTGTTTTCCCCAGACTAAAATTGTACACTTTTTTGTTTTATAATATTTCTTACTGATCTAGGAATGTGTGTCTGGGGTTGGAAGACCTGCAGTATGTTTTCATGATTTCTTCACATGAGCTTTTCATTACATTGTTGAAAGATGAAGAACGAAAGCTACTTGTTGATCAGATGAGGAAGAGATCCCCTAGAGTAAATCTGTGCATTAAACCAGTAACTTCATTTTATGATATCCCAGGTTAGCTCTGCTAGCTAAAATGTTGGCACATTCTGCCCCTCAGTCTATTTGAGGGTATCCTCTTAATTTGTTTCAGATTACACGAATGCTGATAATTAATAGACATTTACCTGTCTTTTGTAGTCATATTTCTGTCTAAGCAGTTAAGTCTTGGGACTCTGCTGAGTCTCTGATTCACGGAGATATAGGCCTAGATACATAAAAGATTTTAGCTGTGGGAGTAGACTCACATAACTCTGCTGCTGTGTTCTTGAAGGTAAAAAACAGGAGGGGAGGGGAGTGGTTGAGAACAATAAAACGTACAGGCTTGCATGCATTTCAGCCTATATATCATCGTGATACTGTCTTCTGACTAAACATTCAGCTTTGGCACCATTGCCATTTTTGCCTTATTTATTTGATGATTTTCTTCCATTTTTTTCTCTTATTTTATAAATATAAGTAGAAAATTTAGTGCTGTTCATTAATAACAAATACAAGCTTCAACACTTAATGTAGGGGAGACAGAATTCAGCTGGCTGAACGAACTTTTAGCTGCTTTGACCCTCATTAGATTTAAACTGTATTAACAGTCCAGGTGTAAAGGGAAAGAATAATATTAACACAGATAAAATGCTGGAAATGCATTATTGAAGACTGTATCTGAAAGCCGAGTTGTAGTGAGGGATTTTAATGATCAATTTCTTGGTTTTCTGGGGAAGGCAGTGCCTCCACCTCCTCATTCTCCCCTTCAGAAAACACATTCTTAATGTTTACTGCTCAAAACATTTTATATGTGCTTTTAAATAACACAGTATGTTCCAAAGTAGGAGACTGTCTGTATAAGTTAAATTTTTCCATATATCCCACATAATTCTTTCCATGTACCAGCTACTGATTTTTATGTTTTTATTTTCATTATCTTTATTAAATGCATTCATTTATTAAATGAAGACATAATAAAAATTGTGTCAGGCTTTCTATATGAGAGTGAAGTTAAAACATAATTTGCATTAAGTTGAATAAATAAGTTTTCAAGATGAGAGATGCTTTTAACTTATAATACTTATAAGCATGTACAATTTCTCTCAGTAAATTACCATTCTCATATTTATAGGATTATGTATACCTTTGAATCAAATCATCATTTAAATGGAAACCTCTCCTTCCTTTCTTAGCCTCAGCAAGTGTCAACATTGGCCAATTGGAGCATCAGCTGATATTGTCAGTAGATCCCTGGAGGATTCGACAGATTTTAATTGAATTACATGGTATGACTTCAGAGCGCCAGTTCTGGACAGTGTCTAATAAGGTAAGAAAACCTTCTCGTTAAGTGCAGATAAGAAGGGACTTCCCTGGTGGTGCAGTGGTTAAGAATCCACCCGCCAGTTCAGGGGACACAGGTTTGATCCCTGGTCCAGGAAGATCCCACATGCCGCAGAGCAGCTAAGCCCGTGCGCCACAACTACTGAGCCTGTGCTCTAGAGCCCGCAAGCCACAACTACTGAGCCTGCGTGCCACAACTACTGAAGCCTGTGTGCCTAGAGCCCGTGCTCTGCAACAAGAGAAGCCACCGCAATGAGAAGCCCACGCACTACAACGAAGAGTAGCCCTCGCTCACCACAACGAAGAGTAGCCCTCGCTCACCACAACTAGAGAAAGCCTGTGTGCAGCAAGAAGACCCAGTGTAGCCAGGAAAAAAAAAAAAGAACAGATAAGAAAATTACCCTTGTTTTCTGATGTAATTTCATAGAAGAGCTGTTCCCTGACCGTTTTGGGAATAAGAACCCCTTTTATTTGTCAACAATTCATCAACAATGTGAATTACCTGCACATGAGAGTAATAGCACTTTGAACATCCATTGACAGAGAAAATATGAAATATCTAAAAAAGGTTATTAAATCGATACATTAAATCAGTAACAACAAAAAATGAGTTTATATTTCATTTGTTGTCATAACACCTACATGCATTTTCAGTATAGCTGTTAATATGTGTGTAAGGTATAATGTTTATGCAGTCTGGAGCTAATACTTGCTGTGTGCTTACAGAGTATTTTTGGTTTAGTTTTTCCCTATCTTCTTGAAGTCTAAAGCCTACAGTTTAGAACCACTTCATTAAAACTTCTTTTAGAACATTTTTGGCTTTAGATATTCTTTTTAAAATGCCAAGCTAATGTTTCTGAAGTTGTCTATTTAAGTTTTCCTGTGTGGAAAGTGCAAATGAAAATAGCTTTTTAAACATTTCAGTGGAATGTAGCTTGAGATACAAGGGAAGCAGTCCACAGATACAGGAGAAATTAAAGTACTGTGGTAGTGCTTCTAATTTAACTGCATACTCCTCCTCTGCTGAATATGTAATAAAAAGCAGCAAGAAATTGCTGTATATTTTGTGGGGTTTGAACATAAAAGTGCAGTGAAATGAAAAATTGGTCTGAACCTTAGTTGGGCTTCTTAGCATTGACATTGCTATTTGTATTCATTTATATAGAGAGGAAGTATATAGCATAATAGTTAAGAGTGGGAGTTCTGGTACTAACTGCCTGAGTTTGAATGCCAGCTCTCTACTTAACTAGCTGTATAGTCTTCGGCAAGTTATTTGACTTCTGTGTGTCTCTGTGAAATGGAGATAATAGTACCTACGTAATACTGTTGTGAGGATCATATGAGTTAATACGTATTAAACTCCTAGAATTTTTTTTTCCTTCTTTATTTCTATAGGCTATCCTTCAGAAAGTTCCAGTCCATTTAATTATTTATTACTAGCTCATTATAGTGATTATGTTCATTTTGATTAGCATTTCAATACAGCTGTCATTTTCCTTTCTCTTTCAAAAATGACTTTTGAATGATTTTTTAAATGGAGTTGACTATTACTGAAAGATTCTTATCTAGATTTGGCTTCATGTGTGTGTATTTGTGGATTTTTATTTCTTCTAGTGGGAAATACCTTCTGTCTATAGTGGTGTTATCCTGGGAATCAAAGACAATTTAACAAGAGATTTGGTTTACATTCTAATGGCCAAAGGTTTACACTGCAGTACTGTTAAGGTGAGTAAAAGCATACATTGACGTCTGGTTAAGAATATGCTTTGTAAATTTAGCATGAAGCCAGGAATCAGAATCAGTTGTGTTTTCCTGATCTTAAAATCATAGTCGTAGGCCTAGGAGGATATTTGAAAAGGCGTTTTGGTTTATTCTTTTTCCTTTTACCCTCATAGCTATACGAAAATGGTCTTGGACATATGGTTACTACTCTATGTCTTTTAAAAAATTAGAGAACATGAATAGTTCTTATTTGTATTTAGGGTTCAGTTAGTAAAGATTGTATTCCAAGCTAAAGAAAACAAAACCAAAAATCCTTAAAATTACTTTTGTAGATTTTACATAAGGATCTATTTGTGAAGTAGTCTGGGATGGAAATACAGATTTGGGAATCATCAAAGATCACCCTGGGAGAATTCTCAGAACCTAGGGGATCCAGCACAGGGTCCAAAAAGAGTGGCGTGAGAAGGAGTCTGGTATGAAGACCAGACTTGTGGGGTCATAATAGCTAAGGGGATAGAGGTTGTCAAGAAAAGCGAATGGACAGCACTGGGTTGCAGCCCCTGAGTCCAGTAAGGTAACTGAAAGGTATTGAGTAGATTATGCCATTAGAAGATCTTTGTTTAGTAAGAGCTATTTCTTTTTCATGATGTGGGGGATAGAAGCCACATTGTACGAGTGAAAGAATCATGTGGAGAGAGTAAGCGAAGGCTACTCTTTGGAAAAATTAGAAAGAGATGCGTAGGAAAGGGCTTGGATTGTAGCTGATTTGATTTATTTATTAGTCAATTATATAGGCTAATAGGGTTGTGTGCAAAATTTTAGAATGTGGAACCTTGTTGAAGGGGGTAGGGTCTAATTCTGACTGTCTTAGGGGGAGAAGGGTGTTTAATCATGGAATTTTATACCTGTATGATGTATGTATATAATATTTATATAAAACTTCTAGTTTTGTTATTTTATTTATTTATTCTTTGGCCACGCTGTGTGGCATGTAGGATCTTAGTTCCCAGACCAGGGATTGCATCTGTGCCCCCTGCAGTGGAAGCGTGGGGTCTTAACCCCTGGACTGCCAAGGAAGTCCCCTAGTTTTGTTATTTTATAATTTATGTAAAACTTGTTTAGTAATATAGCATGTATATTATATTGATTGTTTATTGGATGTTTTTTAAAAATTACAGGTAATTCCCTGGCGGTTCAGTGGTCAGGACTCTGTGCTTCCACTGCAGGGGGCACGGGTTCAATCCCTGGTTGAGGAACTAAGATCCTGCATGCCGTGTGGTGCAGCCAAAAAAAAAAAAAATTTACGAAAGAATTAAGTATTTATTGGAATAAATCAACAATGCAGAGATGATAAAAAGATGATAGTCTAGCCTCACTCCCCAAGATAACCAGTGTTAACCATTTAAATTAATTCTTCTCCTCTTTGTACTTTTAAAGACGTATTTTTTGACTCCAGAGGAAAGGTGATCCAGGCTATTCTGCTGTTTCTTTTTATAGGACTTTTCCCATGCTAAACAGCTATTTGCTGCTTGTTTGGAGTTGGTGACAGAATTCTCACCAAAACTTCGTCAGGTCATGCTGAATGAGATGCTGCTTTTGGATATTCATACACATGAAGCTGGAACAGGGCAATCTGGAGAGAGACCGCCTTCTGATCTTATTAGTAGGGTGCGAGGATATCTGGAAATGAGGCTTCCTGGTAAGACTTTATCACAAAGCCAAATTTCAGAAATTTAGTACTCAAGTAACTGTGGGGAATATTCTAAAAGAATATTTACTGGACTTTTTACCATCTATGAAAAAATTATTTGTCTTTTAAAACAATTCAGATGTGGAGTTCACTTGAAAACATTGGGGAAAATGTAGGAAATTATTAATTTCCTAGGATTACCATAAATAAGTAACAGAAATTTACTTATTTATTTATTTAAAATTATTTATTTATTTTTGGCTGCTTTGGGTCTTTATTGCTGCAGAAATTAATTTTTTCATGGTTTTGGAGATGAGATGTCTGAAATCAAGGGGTCTGCAGGCCTACACTCCCTTTGAATGCTCTAGAGAAGGATCCTTCCTTGCTTCTCCCTAGCCTCTGGTGGCTCCCAGCAGCCTTTGGTGTTCCTGGGCTTGCAGCTGCATCACTCCAGTCTTTCCCTGTTTCACGTGGCCGTGTGTGTGTGTGTGTGTGTGTGTGTGTGTGTGTGTGTGTGTGTGTGTGTGTGTGTGTGTGTGTTCGCTCATGTGTCCATGTCCTCTCCCCAGTCATTGGATTTAGGGTCTATCTTAATTCAGTATGACCTCATTTTTAACTAACCACATCTGCAAAGACCCTGTTTCCAAGTAAGATCACTTCTGAGGTTTCAGGTGTACATGAATTTTGAGGGGACAGCATTCAACAGTCTACAAAAACTATATTGCAATTTTAAGATATTATGTTAAAAGAGTCAAAATGTCCTTGAAGCTGCATGGTGAAGGTTTATTTCCTCATAGCTGCCATAGACAGCCCTCAGCATGATTGCCTGTGGGTCAGGAAGTCACTCTGGTCACTTTAGGAACAGATTTTGACTGTCCAGTTCTAAATGTAAAGATATTATTATGAAAAGAAGCTTATCATAAGTTTTTTTATCATAAGAATTATCATCTGTTACATATAATCTTTTTAGTTAAAGCAGTTTCTTACTTTTACATGATTTAATAATATTTAGAGCATTTCAATCATACTGTACACATTTAATACTATAAATAGTAAAATTGAAGTATAAAGCAAGGTCCTAATAATGTGCCCAAACAAATGGCTGCTGGCCCTCTGGGGTCTTTTGAATTAATTTAATTTTTATAACATTGTGATTTCTTGAAAAAATTACAACTTTTTAGCACTCTGTAGATAGAATACCTTTGAGTTTTAATGCATCAGTGCCCTTCAGTATCACAATAAAAATTGATCTAATTAATATATACTAACGGTCAGCAGAGTGTTTTCTAAAGCTTTTTTTTTCCTTTTTCTTTTCGGGCCATGCTGCGCGGCTTGTGGGATCTTAGTTCCCCTACCAGGGATTGAACCCGGGCCCTCGGCAGCAAAAGCACAGAGTCCTAACCGTTGGACTGCCAGGGATTTCCCCAGAGTGTTTCCTTTTTAAAGGTTGAAGATTGGTTCTCAAAAATGAAAAGCAAAAAGAATTTTAAAAACCCTAACATTTATTGAGTGCTAACTACATGTCAGACATTCTTCTGAGAGCTTAGGTGCATAAATGATTGAGTCCTCGCAGCAGCTTCATGAAGTAGCTTCTTATTTAATTATCCCCATTTTGTAAATCAAGAAACTAAGTTTAAAGAATTTGGCCAAAGTCATGAAGTAAGAGATGGAACTGTGTTTTGAACTCATCAGGCCAACTTAAGCCTGTGCTTTTACTCTTCGAAATGGTTGGAAATGCCTTCAAATAATTATAGTCTCTTTGTACTTTTTGGCATTTGAGTAGTTTGGAGTTCACTTTTTCCTCCTTCCCTCCCTCCATTCTTCCTTCTCTCCCCTAACTTACTGAATGTTCATCTATTTGTCCCATAGTTTGTGTTATAAGCAGTGTTTGAAACGAGAAGGAAAGGATGTACTCTTAGGAAGAACAAGAAAGAAAACGTTTGAACCCCACTCTCTAGATGCTGATTCTTCTTTAAGAACCATTGTGGACTCACTAATGAGAGATGCCCAGTGAATAAAGGACGCCTTGGAGCCAAATGCTGTCTGGGCTTCCTTTGGCAAAGCGTATGGTGCACAATGCACAGTGACATGTTGTACACTGGGATATTAAATTTACTTCTATCTTCACTCCTTCTTTAAGAAGATGATGCAAATAATGTATTTTTACTTAATTTTGGTGTGTTCCTGTGCCTCTTCTTTGTCGTCTCCAGTCGCTTTTTGGGATAAAGTGAGATATAAATAGCCACAGGCAAAGAGTTTTTAGAAAGACTGAAAAATATAGGTACTCAAGAAGTTTAATAGCTCTGCCCATTTTAAGTTTTAACATTGTTATTTAGTATTCATTGGGTTTCTTTTCCTCTTTCTTGAAATACATTAAAACCTGAGTATTATATACTTTGAGCTACAAAAATTCAGAATGTATTTAATATTAAGGTATATTTAATAATTATTTATTTCAAAGGAAATAATGGTAAAACAATTCTGAGTGATTTTTTTCCCTCATTTCTTTTTATTTAAAATTGTTACAGGTATAGTACGTATTTTTTGAATGAGTGAATGATTTGTGTCTTACGAATATTTATCATGTTTTAATCAGGAAAAATTGTTAAAAAAATGAAAAACATTAACATGGATTTATTACAGCTTTAAACATGGTTTACCTATTTCTGTGCTCTAAATAGCTAGAAGTTTATACCATACCATTATATATTTGTTTTGTTTGTGTGGTTCTTCTCTGCTCATTTATTTATTTATTTTTGGCTGTGTCGCATCTTAGTTGCAGCCTGTAGGCTTCTCTCTAGTTGTGGCGTGTGAGCTCCAGAGCTCGTGGGCACTGTAGTTGCAGCACGCGGGCTCTCTAGTTGTGGCCTGCGTGCTCAGTAGTAGTTGCGGCATGTGGGCTTAGTTGCCCCCATGGCATGTGGGACCTTAGTTCCCTGACCAGGGATCGAACCTGCGTCCGCTGCATCGGAAGGCGGATTCTTAACCACTGGACCACCAGGGAAGTCCCTCTCTGCTCTTTTAAATTATAAATTTGTAGAGGCTGGGTACCAACTCCTAGACTTCCACAGTAGAGTATTAGGCATCTTAAGGTGTTCTTAGTAGAGAATTTTGTTGATTAATAGTGGGGACTGTGGCAACCTATTATTGGGAAACCTTAAACTTTCTAGAGAAAAGTATAAAATATTAGTGTTTTTCTATTTTTTCATCTGTAACTTGTTTTTAATTTGTTCAGCTGGAATCTGAGCAACTATTTGCTTTGTTATTGATTGACTGATTGATTGCCACACTGCGCTGCACGGCTTGCAGGATCTCAGTTCCCTTACCAAGGATCAAACCTGCACCCTCTGCAGTGATAGCACAGTATCGTAACCTCTGGACTGCCAGGGAAGTCCCATGCTTTGTTCTTTTAATGTTATGATGGTAGCTCCAACTACTTTCTTCTTTGCTTTTTAGATATTCCTCTTCGTCAAGTTATTGCCGAGGAGTGTGTTGCTTTTATGTTAAACTGGAGGGAAAATGAATACCTTACCCTGCAAGTTCCTGCATTTCTGCTTCAGAGTAATCCATATGTAAAGGTAATTCACGTTTAATCTAAATAAAAGGATTATTAGGGTGGGATTATTGGACCAGTTTCTTTAGATCTGTACTACTTAGGGAGCTTGTCCAGTTTCTAAGATTCAGTCTAAGTTTGGACAAATGCTTGTTGGTTTGTAGGTAAAAGTATAGTTTTTGATAATTCAGGCACTTGAGTTTGCCCTCTCTAATATTTTTTTCTTCTACCCTATAGTTACAAGAATACGAGCAAAAATTATTTCGTTAATAGACAACATTTCGGTGTAATCCTAAAATAGTGAGAAGTTAGTTAGCTTTTCTTGCTTTGATTGATATAGTCAAACCCTGGTTTCAGCTCTGGAATACCCGGGTCTAGCTGGGTTGAACTGGGGGGGCCGTTAGGGATGAGCTGCGCCCATTTTCCACTTGAGCACCTTACCCTTCTTCAAAGCCTATTAAACTCTCTAAGTTGATACCTGATTCTTATTAGGGTACATGTTTGTTATTAGTGATTATTTCCATATGAAACTGTTCATTCATTTAATTGATGGTATGTTGTTTGTTTATTCTCCTTTCTTAATTACACCTACCCTGCAGGACTGAAAATGCTTCTGGGTGGAGAAAACATCAAAAATAAAGAGAGACAGGAGGTCTTCCCTAAGATTCTTTCTTTCATGTGTTAATATTATGTTTACCCTGAATAAGCAGTGAACTTTTCTCCCTTTCTGGTCTTGTAGTTAAAAGGAAAAAAAAAAATTTCATGATTTACCACTTTTTTTATATATGTTTGGTCCTTCAGATTTCCTTACTCTTTTCTTAATGCTTGTGTTACCTTTTGTTCTTACCTGCCGTCATCTCACCTTCAGTACACAGCCCCTTAAATGGATGGTTATCTGGAAACCTTGCAACACTGGACCAGTTTTTACGTTTGCCTTTGGTTATTTGTTTCTTCCTCCTTATTTCATGTATGGCCTTTAAAAAACTGAGCTCATTTCACTTCAACCCTTTGAAGACTTACTGATTTCCTTTGTTTTTTTCCTCCTTTTTGTTTTCTTTATGGTCGTTCATAAAAATTTATTGTCATACTTAAGTCATCCTTCTCTTTGGAATTTCAGACATTGGATTATATCTGTTTTTTTAGTGAAGTTTCTGAGATAGGAGTTCCTAATATCTAGGGTATTTGTCTGATTATGCCCAGCAGTCTCTTGTCTTTAGTAAACTCTCAGGTGAGACGACCGTTTTGTTTCAAGATTATCATTTCCACTTAGAACGGTAGCTCGTTGCTTAGTATTGTGACAGTGCAGTGGCTTTTCTCTTTGCTTCTCTTAGCTGTGAATTCTGTGGAGCTGTGTGCACCAGGAAGGCTGGCCGCATGTTTGAGGGCCTGCAGTGTGGAAGGGCACAGGGTATTGTGTTGTAGGTTGCCTAATCTTGGACTAGGTTAGCTCACTGCTTCCTGCACTTCCCCTTGATCTGGCCACAGAGGAGGAAGGGTATGAGGTGACCTTGCTGCAGGGGCCACTGAGGAATCTCGTCTCATCTGAATTAGGGTTTTGTGTGTCTCCTTCCCTAGTTGGCCCCTTGTTCCCTTGTTAACGTAGAGGAGAAAGTAATCAGATTAAGAAGTCTAGAGTGAGGGATCAGGTATTAAAAATTAGACAATTTAGAGCAGCTTTCAAACTTTGAATTTGATGTGGAATATATATACAGATGCATAAGGAAGAGTCTGGAAGGATATTAATAGTCATTATCCCTGGGTAGTGAAATATTAAGTGATTTTTTTTTTTTTTTTTTTTTTTTTGTGGTACGCGGGCCTCTCACTGTTTTGGCCTCTCCTGTTGCGGAGCACAGGCTCCGGACACGCAGGCTCAGTGGCCGTGGCTCACGGGCCCAGCCGCTCCGCGGCATGTGGGATCTTCCCGGACTGGGGCACGAACCTGTGTCCCCTGCATCAGGGACCTGTGTCCCACTGCGCCACCAGGGAAGCCCTTAAGTGATTTTTAATCAATTTTATTTTCCATTCTCTTAGGAATGGAAAAAGGAAAGGGAAAAATCTTACGCATGTGACTAAATATGACCTTTTGAAATAAGAAAAACAGTCCAGCCTCTCCCTTGGATCAGTATGGGAGGTAGTGTAGTATACTGGAAAATGTATAGCATTTATGGGCGCTTGGATTATAAGAGACTAGCTAGTGGGAGGAGGAGAGGTTGGCGCTAACAGTCACGATGGTATGAGACAAAGCATGGCTTTTGCCGTGGCCTGCAAGGCCTTTTAAGGTGTGGGAGCTTCTCCTTCTCCCTCCCTGTCATGCCAGCTCTGTCTGTGGTGCCGGAGCGCTCACGGCCCTTGTACACACAGTGCTTTCTCAGGCTTCCGCACTTCTGCGTGTTCATTTGGCCGAGATGCTCTTCCCACTTTTGCCTGTTTGTGTAGTTTCTTTGAAGCTTTCCATAATTCTTTTCTCCGCAAACTTGCTGTTCTTGTTACTTCTGTACTGTTGTACTGTGGACATATTTCTTTTGTTGCACTTGTACTGTATAGTAAATTATTTGTTCACCTCTCTGTCTTCCCTGTAAAACAGTGAGCTTCTTGAGGACAGTTAATTTTCATATTTTCAGTGCTTTGCTTGGTACCCAGCACATAGGAGATGCTCAAGAATGTTTGTGGAATTCAATTGACTTGGGGCCTAATACCTCTGAGAATTCTTACTTTTAAGTGAATTTACTTGCTTAATGTAGTAACCTTCAGCCAAGCATGTGATCTCTGACAACAGAAAATGAAATTGAGAACTGCAGTAAATAACTTGTGTATATTGTGATCCTAGTTGTTAGAGAAGAGTACGTGCAGTAGGCACGCAGGATGAAATGTTCTCCTAGATCAGGGACCCTTGATTTCCATTCACATAGCATATCTAGGGTTTTTAACACCATTTTCACTAGCTTTAGGAAGCACCAGAATTCTTGTAAATTAAGTCAAGTGTTCAGGTATTTATTGAACTGTACTTTCAACTTTTCTATGTTTGAAATTTGGGGGGAAGGCACTATTTTCACCTTTGTCATAATCCTGCCTCTTTCTTTAAGCAGTGGGACCCCATTATGAACCTTTTCTAGGTCCAGTGAGGGAAGTGGGGATTCCTGATGGACGTGAATTATCCCTGGCTACTTTACCCTCTAAAGAGAAATGATGTATAAGAATTACTAAAAACAAAGGATAGAGGGGCTCTCTCTTGCTTAAATTATAGAGGGAAAGACGTGCTGAATTTGGCATATAAGCCTATTTCTTTCTCTACATTTTGGGCCTGTCTTTTCTGTGCCTTTTGCTTTCAGCCCTTCCCTTCTTTATTTCTGGGTCCTTCCCACGCCTTTGGTCCTGAAGGCTGCCTTTATTCAGATCAGTCACTTTCAGTAATCTGTCCTTCCTTAATTCTACCTCCTCACATCAGCAGTAGCTTCATCCCCAGTTGCTATCATTTTTCTTAGAGAAAAGTTGCTCTAGATCTTGTTCCTTTATTCTGCCAACTTCAATGTCCATATTTTTTCCTCATTTTTTCCATTAAAATTTAAAAAAAATTGTGTTGTGAGTGAAATTTAACCCCTATTTTAGTCTCATCTCTGGGCTTTTACAGTTAACATTGTAGTGTATATGTTCCGTTACGGGCTTTTTTTTTTTTTTAAAGTGGGATCATACTGTGTGTATTTAGCAGTTTTGTTTTTTCCCACTGAATAGATCACATACCTCTTTGCATTGTCTCATTTTCTTCTCATTAGACTATAATTGTTTAGAAACAAGGAGGTTTATAATGTGGTGGGACCAGAGGATTCCCTTCCCAGATCGGATTCAGATCTGTCAGTACACAGTGAGCTGTCAGTTCTTCAGCGGTTGGATAGAAGGCACAGCATAAGATACCTGTGCTTCGTATGTGTGGGCAGTTATTTATCTTTCTTCAAATGTTCCTCAATAATAGAAATAGCATGTATGACATTACAGATTATCTTTCGTGTATTTTCTGTCTGTTTTTCATGTTATAGCTTGGACAGCTTTTAGCAGCTACATGCAAAGAACTTCCAGGCCCTAAAGAAAGTAGACGGACTGCTAAAGACCTTTGGGAAGTTGTTGTTCAGATCTGTAGTGTGTCCAGTCAACACAAACGAGGAAATGATGGCAGAATTAGTTTAATAAAGCAGAGGGAGTCTACATTAGGTATAATGTATCGGTATGTTCTATCAGTTTGTTTTTTTAGTTATTTATTTATACTATTTGTAACTGTTGTAAGAACACCTACCATTATCCTTGTGTATCATAAAGATGGGCAATGTAAGAATTCTGTGGTGCTGATCTCCGATGGACTTGTCTGATATGGCCATCTTAGGAAATACCTTGCTTATATGTTACTTTAAGAGACTACTTATTAATCATTTAATATAATCAAACCTGAGTTCAACGTAACAGTTTTGGTTGGATGGTACTGAAGATGTCACATGTGATTAAAGCAGGAAAGTCATTTCATTAGGTTAGTACGACAGTAGAATATTATACTCTTTTATACATGCAGGACTGGAAAGTTAGGAATAAACCTTCACGTATAATTTACTTTCTTGTTTTTACTTTTAATTTCTAATATTAAATGCATATACACAATTTGTGTTTTTTGTAGGAGTGAACTGCTTTCTTTTATCAAAAAATTACGGGTAAGCTTTATAAAAATTGCATCTAATTACTATTGCTGATTTTTGTAGAATATGACAAAAAATACTGAGTGTTTAAATGCTGATTATTTAAGTAATCTGTTAATGTGCTTTTTATCTTCAGTGATTATTTTTTTGAGGATGGGATAGTCTGAATGGAGAAGTTTGTTTTGCATTTACCTTACCATGTTTTAGTGAATAGAACAGGTGTTTTTTAAACTGTGAAGAATTCTTCATAATAGGGCTAGATAGGTGAAGCCTAACTTTAATTTTTCTTGATAGGATTAACGTCATAATATTTATTGGACATAGGTTCCCTTCTTTAAATTCCATCCTTTATTATTTTAAGGAATAAAAAGTCAATTTTTTTCTAGAGGTAGCTGGAAGTACTAGTTGGAAAGAGGTCTGTTTACTCAATTTCAAAAGACGTGAGGACAGACACCTAAATTTGGTCATTTCTGTGTAAATTGTGTGTTGTCATTTCTTTCATGAGATTAAAAATAAAGTTGGTCTTTAGTGTGCTGTGAACTAAAGCAGGTGGTAGTTTTCAAACCCGTAAGAATCTTTGGAAGGAAAATACTTGGTACCTTGATGGGAGAGATACTAAAATATATATAATATTTAAGGATTCTGTGTTTTCTTTCTCATAGGAACCGTTGGTTTTGACTATTATTTTATCACTCTTTGTGAAACTTCACAATGTTCGGGTAAGTATTTTATAATTTCATCTAAAAAATCTTTGGAAGAAATTTCCTTTTAAGTCATGCTTTTTTTTTTTTTTTTTTTTTTTTAAATAAGGAGGACATTGTGAATGATATTACAGCCGAACACATTTCTATCTGGCCATCCACCATCCCCAAGTAAGAAGTATTACAGCTTACATTTTATTAAACTGTTTATATATTTAGAAACCATCCTGACTGATATAGATAACCTTGAATAATTTGATTAAAAGGCTGCAATTTGTTAGGACTCTATAGCCAACTTCATGTTTCTCTATTAACAGTAATAATCTTCCTGAAAATTATGGATAAGGCATAACTAAGTTAAGAGCTAAGGTATACTAGGCTTAAGTAGAACCTAGACAGTCACTCAGTAGTCCTGATTCCTTGTCAGTGGTAGAATTAGAAAATTGAGGCTAATTAAAGAATGACTTTCTATCAGCTTTTTCTAACAGTGATGGTCAGAGGTTCCCAACCCTTTTTAGTTGCCTTAAGAAGTTCTTTAAGTAATTTAAGAAATCTTCTCTCTTAACTTTCATCACCTGAGAATCACAGTAAGAGGATGGGGGAATTTTGGGGGGGGGGGGGAAAGAAAAGCTTCCTCTTCTGGAAGAAGAAACCATTTATATTTTTCTCTTCCCACACGTAGCAACTTCTCATTCAGGAGAGTCCATTTGTTTCCTCACAAAAGTTACTTTTCCTTTTCTCCCTTCCCTGCCAGTCATCTTCTTTGTGCCTGAAGGGCAGATCTAGGCCTTATTTTATTGCTTTTAGTGGCATTTTTGAAGAAAAGATTGTAGTAGGTAGGTAAGCAGGCAGTAGAATGAGAGCAGTTTGCTTCCGTCTCAGTCTTAGAGATTGGAAGCAGTTCTCTCTGACAGGGATTTGGAGAGTCTAAAGTGGGTGAGTGACCCTTCCCTCCGCTTATGAGCCTTAGTTCCCACAGAAGCACTATGCTTCCTGAAGCAAATAACTGCAGATTTTTACATAAAATTTGGTATATTAGATAGCAATCCAAGAATCAGGTAGAGTTCATTTTGCCTTTTTAATTGATGGTTGTAATACCTCTTTGGTGTTACTTCTTTGGCCTAAGTTTAGACTGTAAACTAATGATTGATTTTTTTCAGTGTGTGTTTATAAATGGGGCAAAAGAATGGTTTATCATAGAGGTTCTGAGCCAGACTCAGAGAGACTGAGTCCCAGCCTCTCCACTTCTCAGGTATATGACCTTGGGTTAGTTGCTTTCTGTGCCAGTTTCCTCATCTGTAAAACGGGTATAAGAATAGTACCTACCTTGTGAGGATTAAATAATAAACTTTCTAAGCTAGGTGTTTAGAATAAGGGCTGCCACGTAGTAGGCTTAACTATTATTTTCATGATAAAATTACTTTAATGTAAATTAACCCAGAGAAAATAAAATGTGACTAAATGTTTGACCAGGAAAGATATTTCTCTTGAGCAGAGGAGGAGTCTTCATTGACTCGAAGAATAGTGTGAGGATGGCATGGATTAAGTGTTACTATTTTAAAATTGATTGTTTGATATGTAGATAGAATTCTTAGACTTAACATTTTATAATTTCTAGGAAACATAAACCAGTGTAACTCATTTAAATAATTGTAAATAAATTAGTTGTAAATCAACAGTTGGGTATTTACTAATGGCACCACAATACTTTCCCACTGTACTGGGAACAGTGGTGAGTTATGGCAGAACCTAACCCCTCAGGGCAACAGGAGTACTTTGTCCAACCTTGTTAGATGATAGAGCCAGGACTTGAACCTCGGTGTGTTTCTGAAGCCGAAGCTTGTCCTCCCCCGCTGGGTCTCGCTGTAGGGGCTGTCAGCGTGTTTCTTGGGTGCTCGCTTGGCTTGATCCTCACAGTTGCACCTCCTAATTCTGCATCTCAGGACTTCCAGGCTGAACTAGGCTCAGAGCAGCGGGCCCCTTTCTGTACTCTTTTTTGGATTCTTCATTGCTTGCAAATGAGCTGCAGTGATACCCTTGCATCGCCCCAACCCGGTGAAACATCTAATCCAGAGGAGTTAGTTAACCCTTACAAGAAGCCACAAGGTGAATTTAAGGCCATGTAGCAGTATTGTTAGTGTTTGAGCCCTTGTTTTCTGTAGCTTCCTCTAGATAACAGAACTTAAAAATCATTTGGAAAAATTTTATGAGTCTGTCTCTTTATAATTTTGTTGCCTGTAAATTGTGCATAAAAAGTGGAGACAGGGTTTTATCCTATGACCTTTTTTGTGCTTTATATTGTCCAATATTTAAAGATACTTTTTAGAGTGGCCTTCTTTAGCATTTTGGGAAAATAAAGGAAACAAAAATCAGATTGTTTTCAGCCCCTTATAAAAAGTTAGCTGATCACACTTCCTCAGATTTAGTTGTTTTGATAGTTTTAAAATATTTACTCCTGGTAATATTTAGCATTGTATTTATGATCACCTAAATTTTGACTAAGCCTTTTTGTTTTTAATAAATGTGTGTATGGAATTTGAAGTTGACTCTTAAAATAGAGAGTATGTTTATTGTCTTTATATAGCCTCCAGTCCGTGGACTTTGAAGCCGTGGCTATCACAGTGAAAGAGCTAGTTCGGTATTCCCTCAGTATAAACCCAAACAACCATTCCTGGTTAATTATTCAGGCAGACATTTATTTTGGTAAGTGAGATGTATGGTTGCTTTGTGTTTTGTTTTCATAGCAGTTTTAGAAGTGAAAATAAATATATTACACTTGTTATTACAATACTTTATTAAACTTAAGTCTTGTTTTTGACATTGTCTAACTCTTCTTCCTAGATAAAATTGAAAGTAACTATTATTGTTATATGTATGCATTTTTCTGAGCCTTTGATTCAGATGCTTTTAGTTTTATGTTGACTACTTTTTCTCTGTGTTGTTTTTTTTTAATAGTAAATGGTCATCTAAAAAGTTGGTAAAACACTCTTAAGGAAAGAGGTTAAAGTTTAGTTTACAAAATTGCTCTTTAAATGTTCTAAAATACGTCCAGGCACTCTTGATAATTATTTGTGTTCTTGAAAATAGATTCCTAATTTTTCCCCCCGGTGTATGTGATAGATTTTCCAACTTGATAGGGAATTTCTAATATTTCTATTACTATACAGATCAAATTACAGTTCTGACTGGTATCATTTCTGGGTCACTTTTTTAGGAGTTGATTTTTCTAAAGAGAAAGTTCAAAATGTAAGAGTAGAGAGAATAGTATAATGAATTCCCATGTATCTCCTGTGTCTGCCACCCAGCTTTTATTTTTTAAGTGACTTATTGCAAGCAGCCTTAAGTCATTTTTATTTTTTTAAATTGAAGTATAGTTGATGTGCAGTATTACATAAGTTACAGGTTTACAACATAGTGGTTCACAGTTTTTAAAGGTTATATTCCATTGATAGTCACTACAAAATACTGGCTGTACCTCCAGATACTAAATTCTGTACCAGTAAGTTTGACAGGGAATCTGAGCTGAATATTTGGCTAATCAGTTTGAGAAGGAAAGACTCTATTATACAACTACTTTAAAGTGGTTGAAAAAATAAAGCCAATTTTTCTCATTGTTGGCCTGGCTAAGTGTTATCCCTAGGTCTGTGGTTTGAATCTGCTTTTGTCAAACATGAAGTAATAATACCTGACTCTTCACAAAAGAGGCCCTGTTTTTCCAGCTGTGTATTTAATGGCTGGTAATTCTTTATTTCTGTTTTCTACTTCAAGCAACAAATCAGTATTCGGCAGCTCTTCACTATTACCTCCAGGCAGGAGCTGTGTGTTCTGATTTCTTTAATAAGGCTGTGCCCCCAGATGTTTATACAGACCAGGTAGGTTGTTTTTGTGGGCTTACTTGCTTCTTGTCTGTCTTTAAATGTTCTTCTTCCTGGGCCTCTTTTTCCATGAGCTTATTCATTTCCATGTATATGGTGGTAACTCCCAAATTGATTGCTCTAGACCAGATTGCTCCCCATATTTCCAGTGCCCACAGCTATTGCTGCTTTGATTTCCCAAAAACACCTCAAACTCAACCTGTCCAAAACTGATTCAGCATCTTTTTCTTTTTTTTTTTTTTTAGTATTTATTTATTTATATTGGCTGGTCCGGGTCTTAGTTGCGGCTTGCAGGCTCTTCGCTGCAGCATACAGGCTCTTAGTTGCGGCATGCGAACTCCTTCTTAGTTGGCAGCATGCGTGTGGGATCTAGTTCCCTGACCAGGGATCGAACCCGGGCCCCCTGCATTGGGAACGCGGAGTCTTACCCACTGGACCACCAGGGAAGTCCCCTGATTCAGCGTCTTACTCTACCAGTCTCTCCTCCTGATGACCTTCCCACACCAAAACCAAAACAAAAACGGAAGACCCCACCAAAATAGCAGTCACCCTTGTTTAGCCCTTTGAGTTGACCAAGCATAAATCCTGAATGTCATCCTCTTTTCTTTACTAACCCTCCCACCAACATCTATTCAGCCTTCAAGGCATATTGATTCTGCCTCCTAAATCTCAAATTTTGTTAATTTTCTCTCAATGTGCATTACCCTTTCCTCTGGTTTAGGCCACCAATATCATAATTTAATAAATGGCATTTTTTAATATTTACAATAATGGCTTTTGAAATAAGATTTAAAATTTTTTAATAACTAGATTTTTTTAACTTAAAAGTTCTATTTTTTTGAGCAGTTTTAGATTCATAGCAAAATTGAGTGAAAAATAGAGTTTTCATGTACCTCCTGTCCCCATACATGTACAACCTACCTCACGATTGACATCCCACATCAGAGTGGTACATTTGTTACAATTGACATTAACTAGTTTTTGAAAATAACCAGAATTTTGTTTTTGTAGGTAATAAAACGAATGATAAAGTGCTGTTCTTTGCTGAATTGCCACACACAGGTTAGTTTATAATATTATGATGCTGGTCTGTTTTCATGAATATTAGAGTTTATAATAAATGTAAGGCATTGGACTGGGAAGTAGCTTTTATTTTCCGTATCATAATTGCTTAAATTTATGGTATTTAAGAATTTGTATGTTCTTTAAATTTTTTAAAAATAGTTTACAGAATTTTAACTAAAATGAAAGTATGAGTTAGAAGACATTGGTCTTTGAACCTTATAAATGGAAAAAGCATCCTCAAGTATGTTTTCTTATATTTAAAAGTAGATATGTACATTAATCATTAGGGAAATGTAAGCACTACAATGAGATGTCACTTCACACTCACAAGGAGGCTGTAACTGAAAGATAGTAACAAGTATTGGTGAAGATGTGGAGAAATTAGAACCCTCATATATTGCTGGTAGGAATATAAAATGGGGCAACCTCTGTGGAAAACAATTCGGTGCTTGCTCAAGAAGTTAAACATTGAATTACCTACCATATGACCCAGCAGTTTCACTCCTGGGTATATAACCAAGAAAACTGAAAACGTATGTCCACAGAAGAATTTGTACGTGAAATGTTTATGGAAGCATTATTCATAATAGCCAAAAAGTGGAAACAACCCAAATGCTCATCAGCTGATGAATAGATAAATGAGATTTGGTGTGTGTGTGTGTGTGTGTGTGTGCGCGCGCGCGCGCACACACACAATGGAATATTATTCAGCCATAAAAAAGAGTGAAGTACTGATACATGCTACAACAGGGACGAATCCTGGAAGTTTTATGTTGAGTAAAAAAAAGCCAGATACAAAAGGCTTTGTATTGTATGATTTCATTCATTTGGAATGTCCAGAATAGGGAAATCTATAGAGTCAGAATGTAGATTAGTGGTTGCCAGAGACTGCGGGGTGGAGAGGTAGGGGAGAAATGGAGACTGACTACTAATGGGTATGGAGCTTTTTGTTTTTTTGCCGGAGGCGGGTAATGAAATGTTTTAGACTTAAAAGCGGTGATGGTTGTACAATTTTGTGAATATTCTAAAAACTACTGAATTTTATACTCTGAAAGTTACATTATGATTTGTGAATAATAATCAATTTAAAAATCTTTAAATATTTAAAAAAGAGATCAGCATTATGACCTACATACATGACTGAAATGGATCTGTTTTCAATGTTAAGCAGACTGGCCTACATTTTGCCAAAATGAGCTTCTGTACTTGCCAGCTGTGAAAGGTTTAATTGGATGTTCTGTATGTCCTTGAATGTTTGACACGTTTGTTTGGCAGTTTTCCATTCCCTTCAGTTTTCGAAACAGGCTTTTTGCCAGCTTCTCATTCAGATAAATCTCTAAAAATTTATGATTTAGGTCACAGGGGAAGAAAATATTGGGCAGACAGACACTTGTGTAAGGGTTTTTTTTTTGTTTTTTTTTTTGTTTTTTTTTTGTGGTACGCGGGCCTCACTGCTGTGCTCCGTTGCGGAGCACAGGTTCCGGACGTGCAGGCTCAGTGGCCATGGCTCACGGGCCCAGCCGCTCCATGGCATGTGGGATCTTCCTGGACCGGGGCACGAACCCGTGTCCCCTGCATCGGCAGGCGGACTCTCAACCACTGCGCCACCAGGGAAGCCTGGTGTAAGGGTTTTTTACAATTAAAATTGTATGGATTCCATACATATCAGCTGATCCACTCAGCCTGATCTGCAAGGCCTCTTAAATTAAATAATATACTCTTGACATGAGAATCATTAAAAATGACCCCTCCAAAACCAGTAGTCATTGTTGATACTAGTTACATGAAACCATTTTCAATTCTTTTTTTATGTAGGTGGCAATTTTATGTCAGTTCCTCAGAGAGATTGACTACAAAACAGCCTTTAAATCACTGCAGGAACAAAACAGGTATGAATGGTTTTTGAAATAAAATGAAGTTGAAATTTTTCTGCTTAAGAAAGAGGAAGTAACTGAGTTCTGTTTTTCAGTCATGATGCTATGGACTCCTACTATGACTACATATGGGATGTTACCATTTTGGAATACTTGACTTGTATCCTTCATCAACATATGTGTGATGTTAGAACAATTCATTTCTGTAAATTAAAGAAGTATTTAATATTGTGTATTTTCTAAATAAAAAACAAAGAACAGTTGAGAATCTATCGTGATATTTAATAGTATCAAATTTATTATTCTTAACTGACTCATTTAGATCTTCATCACAAAAGAGGAGAAACAGATAAAAGACAAATTGCGGTAAGTTATTTTATGCCTTGATTCTTCAATGATGTGCTTAATTTCCCTAATACTAAACTATTTCATGTCTCATACAGCATCAAAGTCCTTACAATGGCCTGCAAGGCCGCATGTGACTTGACCTCTAGCTATTCATTCAACTCTCCCTTGCTAACTTCTCCTACACCAGTACCCCTACTGTTCTTTGAACATGCCAAGAACATTCACTACCGAATGGCCTGTGAAATTTTCTCTTTCAGGAACATTCTTTTAATTTCCCTTAGGTCTCTTCTCAAATGTCACCTTCTTAAGAAGTAATTGTCCTTTCCTCACCATCTTATAAAATAGCAATGTCTCTCCCCCTTTCCCTCCAATACTCTTATTCTCATTTCCCTTTTAAAACTTTTCTCCATAGCACTTATCTACAATTGACATACTGTGTATTTACTTATTTATTGGCTGTTTCCCCATGAAGGTAGGAATTGGTTTTGTCACAGCTGATACCTAGAATGGTGCCTGGCAAATAATAGATGCTCAGTAGTTACTTGATGGATGGATTATTTATTTAAATTTGACTTATAAACCAAAGCATTACAAATTCATGGTCATTTTTACAAGCCTAACATTTGCTGTGTCACTATTACCATATATGTTTTCTCTTTGCTCTTTCACTCATTAATAAAAGTATATGCCGTTTATTAAGTGTCCTTTAAAGCTTTGTACTTGGACTAAATTGTATGGCCCTTATTTAGAGGAAACAGAATAACAACAGCATCTTTCAAAAAAAAAAAAAGAGGAAAAAGAATATGGTGCCAGTTCCACTTAATTGGAGACTACTCATTCTCCCATTTCCAACTTACCCAGGGCTGGAAGGCAATGCTGAAAATTTCCCGGTTCCCTGATGGCATTTCTAGACTATCTCTACTTGTATCATTTTTTAAGCCCTTTCTCCTTGGAAGCTTACACCTACCTCCTTACTAGTTCATCTAAACAACTACCTGGCTGTTCCTCTGCATGCATCAAAAGACATGTGATCAACTTATCCAACACCCCTGGCACTCCAGGTTCCATTATCACCTTTACTCTTCATCAGCCACCCACGGCCAGGCCTTTTTGTCAGAACTGCTCTACATAAGATCTCTGTGCCAGTAATCTATCCCTTTCTTACTTCCGGGCTCCCATTTTCCTCATCATCAGTGAGATGTTCAAGTTCATGACCAAGTTTTCCCCAGTCTGTCAGCCCTTTTCCAACTTCTGTTCCTTCCCTACTGACCTTGAGTACAGCAAATACTGGCCTGTGTACTCTCAGAGATACTGATTCATTTGATCTGAGATGAGACCCTGCGATCCAATTTTTAAGTTTTCCCAGGTAGTTCTGATTATAAACCAGATTTGGGAACCCCTTCTATCTAAGGTTGACTGTCGGGACTACTCTAATATTTTCAGCATCTTTGCTTTTTTGTCTTTTGCTTTATCTGGAAAAGTCCCAACCCTGAATCAGTTCAAAAATTTATGCTTTTTTTCCCCTGAGCCACTGAGTTCTGTTGGAAAAAATCCTACAACTGTATAAACTTGTGCCACTACCAAACCATGGCCTCCAACCTTAGCTGGCCGCTCATTTCTTTTGTTTACCTGCCTGTGGTCAGTGGTCTGCACTTTTTTAGGGAATACTTTAGACTTTCACCCTATTAAGTCCCTGTCCTCTCTCCCTTTTCCATTTTCAGTAACTTCCTTGTCTGTTTGGAGTAGACCAGAAAAAAAGACTGATTAGCCCCCGTCCTTGTGAAAGTTATAGTCTTGGGAGTTGTGGCCCCGTGAGTGCCAGCTTCACATTCCTGTTTCAGGTCCCTGCTTTCCACCTTCAAAATAATTGACAACTGTATTCATTGTTAAGGCCACGCCTTTAGTCAGTAAAAGCTTATGCTACTCCTTGATGAAGACAAGTTTTTATGCTTTTGATTCTATCCTTTCAGTGATTGTCCCTTTCAGTTAGTTATCTCCTCTCCTATACTGTCAACCACTCCCATACCTATAAACTATTTCTTCCTTAATAGAAACTTCTCTTGACTGTACTCCACCTCTCTCTCATCCCTTTTCTGCCTAGTTTTTTTTTTTTTTTTGCGGTAAGCGGGCCTTTCACTGTTGTGGCCTCTCCCGTTGCGGAGCACAGGCTCCGGACGCGCAGGCCCAGCGGCCATGGCTCACAGGCCCAGCCGCTCCGCTGCACGTGGGATCTTCCCGGACCGGGGCACGAACCTGCGTCCCCTGCATCGGCAGGTGGACTCTCAACCACTGCACCACCAGGGAACCCCTCTGCCTAGTTTTTTAAAGCTCTTTGATCCAATACAATTTGACTTCTGCCGTCCCCGCTCTAACTGTTCTCAAGGGCCACCAAATGCCAAAGCCAGTGAATACTTTTCAGTCTTTATCCTGTTGTTTACACTCCTTCCTTCTTGAAATTCTTTATTCCTTTGGCTTCCCTGGCATTTTTACTCATCTCTTCTCCTTGACTCTTCTGCCTTTTCTTCTTTGTGGGTATTTCCCTCTGTCTACCCCTTAAACTTGGTTTTCCCAAGAAGTTAGTCCTTGGGTATTTTCTGATGGCCCTACATTCTCCCTAGGTAACCTCATCCCCTCATGGTTTTGACCACTACCCACCTAGGATGTGTTATTTCTCTCAAATATCTGGCTCCTATTTCAATTTCTGTCTTATACTTTGAACTTTTATATTTTTATAGCCAGTCGTCTTCAGGATACTTTGCCTGAAATAACTCTTTAGTTATACCCCACTACTAGGTTTTTCCACATGTATTCTTTTATGTGGAAATGGCATCATCCGCAATTCTTCCTACCCACTAACCTAACTGATGATCATTTCTGGATAGTCTTAGCTCCCTTCAGGCTACCTATCAGAATAGTTTTTGTTGTTTAAAAAAAAAAAATATATATATATATATATATATATATATATATATATATATATATATATGAACTTCTTTAAACAAAAGGTAATTTTAAGGTCCTAAAACATGCTCTCACAAAACACTCCATGGCAGAATACTATTATGGATTTTTATCAGGCTCAAGTATTTCTAATCATGAAAGAGAAGGGTCACTATATATTATAGTGCTGAGCAAACTAGATATTTTTTACATATTAAAAAAGTGAAGCCTTGAAACATGAATTTTGATATTTCAAGTTATTTTATAGGAGCCTTAATTGTAAAAATGTGTCAGATTACATGTAGAGTTTATTTACTGTTTTTTTTAATATATTTTATTTATTTATCTGGCTGCACCAGGTCTTAGGTGCAGCATGTGGGATCTTTAGTTGTGGCATGTGGGATCTAGTTCCCTGACCAGGGAATCGAACCTGGGCCCCCTGCACTGGGAGCATGGAGTCTTAGCCACTGTACCACCAGGAAGTCCCTTTACTGGTATTTTTAGTCAAATAAATTTACATGAATTTAGTTAATGTTACTGAATATAATTCCACAAACTATGGTTCAGTAACTGGTCTTTTCCTTGAGTGGCTCCAGTCAGTCTTTGTTAATTTCTTCTACACCTCTTAGCATCTACAACTAGAGGTTCAGTTTATCATTGTTAGCAAGTAGGTAGTTTTATATTTTGTATACTAGCAAAACTTTGTTTTTGACCAGACCTCTAATAACATCACTTTTCTGTTTTGGAAGATAAAAGCCATCGGCCAGACAGAATTGAACGCAAGCAACCCAGAAGAAGTGTTACAGCTGGCAGCGCAGAGAAGGAAAAAAAAGTTTCTTCAAGCAATGGCAAAACTTTACTTTTAAGCAGTTAGTTAAAATTTTTTGACTTTTATTTTTTAAACAATGGGCTAAAAATAAACAGTATTAAAAGATTAAGTTTACATAATACATATTTACATATTTAGTGGCGTTTTCTTTTCAGACAAAAATACTGAAACATTTTAGTTTAAAAACAAAAACTCTACAGAAGACTTCACACCATAACAATAGCTTAAATTTATAATTTCTTCAAAGGAAGAAGAGATTCACATGTCCAGTAACAGAATAAACTAGAAATCTAGTATAATTTTTCTAATCAAATCCACTTTTGAGGCTGAAATTTCATTTTTAAAAAACTAAAATATTTATGTAGAAGTAGCTATATACAGCAAGTTCTTATGTCAAGGTTTTTTTTTTTTTAAATAAATAGATTTCTAGGAGTCGTATACATTTACTGCTTTTCTGCCTTAGGAAAATACAAGTTTAGGTCAAGTGCTAAGCTTTATCACTTTGACACTGTCCTTAACTCATAATGTAGGAATTTAAAAAGGACCTTAGCAGTTTTGCAAACATAAATAAAGCCGTAGTCACACTAAATTGAGATAACCCTAAAGATTTTTTTTTTTAGAGTAATAAAGTGACTTTCTCATATAAATAGTTTGAAAGGGTACTTAAGTTATTTGCCCAAATTGTGATGTTCGAAAAAGTTATTATAAAGCAACTTATACGTCAAAGCCCCACGTAGGAGCCACAGCATTTATCTTGTTTATAATTTCTTTGGCATTCCCACTGTTTAGAGCACAGTTTAAACACCATGTTCATCTAAGATTTACTGGTTAAAAATGTTATGGCAAGGCAAATAAACATAGTCAAACAGATTAAAGAAGTTCATCATTTTTAAAAATTCAAGTTTTATAATAGCTTGCTACAGCAGCTATAGATAAATTAGTCACCTTATTACAAAACTAAACCTTTGTAAACAAGTTTAAATTTTATTTTCAAGAACCAAATTGCACTAGTTAAGAGTATAAATTTTGAGAATCTAAAAACTAGATTCAAAGTACTGTATCACTTAATGTACCCTGTAAGGTAGCACTTATCTAGTCAAAAACTCCAATGATGAAATTCCTAGTTTATCAAGATAAACATAGTAACACCGTATCAAAGAAATTCTTATGTCATGAATCATGGCTGGCTTCTATCCAGTCAGTCTTGGGAATGAAGTCATCTTTGTAAACAAGTCCTGCTGTTTCTTTAAACAGCGAACATAGGAATTAAATTTCCTCCTTAGTGCCAATTTTAAGTGGTTTTTTAAATCAAAGAATGCCAGTGAAACTTCTGAATCGGCCAGGACAGCCACAGCACTATTTTCCTGTAAAACTTAAGTAGTTAAGTTCTATGAAGTGCTACGCAGCACTTCATCACTTCCAACTTGTTTGCTCAGTTAACTTTAGTGTTTTCCTGGTGGTTTTTCAGTGCTCTTCGGTGGTGTCATAATGCCTCCATTGCAAACTGGTGACAACTGTCCCCCCTTTCTGAAGGTGTTTATATAATTTACTTCATCCTGTACATGTGAAGAAATCATGCAGAGATTAACAGCTAAGATAAAGCATTGATATGGTAAAAAAGTCAAACAAGACTTCTGTGTACTAATTTGAGACTACTTAGGCCTAATATAATCGTCTCTTTATGTGTTTGCAACTGTGATTAGTCATATTTTAGAGGTTCAACTGCCTGCAATTTGTATTTTTAAAAACTCTTACCTGGACTATTGGCATTAATCTTGAGACACTTCATAAATCTTGCTTTGACTTCAAAGTTATTTTATTAGCTTTTCTACATTTTTTTTTTTTTTTTTTTTTGCA
>NW_006780148.1:1166430-1173813 GCF_000442215.2 Lipotes vexillifer
TTTTTTTTTTGCAGTACGCGGGCCTCTCACTGTTGTGGCCTCTCTTGTTGCAGAGCACAGGCTCTGGACGCGCAGGCTCAGCGGCCATGGCTCATGGGCCCAGCCGCTCCGCGGCATGTGGGATCTTCCCGGACCGGGGCACAAACCCATGTCCCCTGCATCAGCAGGCAGACTCCCAACCACTGCGCCACCAGGGAAGCCCAGCTTTTCTACATTTTGAAATCATTGTGCCCATTGGAACTTTCTATCCCCTACCATCTTATATAACTGCTTGAAATATTATTCCGTAGTATCCTTACTATCAGTTTCAGTGACCTACCAAATAGTAAGACCAAAAAACTACGAGAAAGAAACATACCAGCATAGCCAGATAATTTGTATGTGTCTGTATATTGTGTCTGTCTTCCATAGAAATCTTCTTAAAAACCTTCAGCTTCACTGGGCTAGTACTTTTTATTATGCTGACAAAAGGCACCATCCAGTCTACACATTCAGAAATGTTGTCCCATTCCAAACCTAGATAAAGAAAAGTTAGAAAAATGTGAAGGTTACATCAGAAACATATGCCTACTTATTTGCTTGTGCTTCAAAATTTAAAGATAGTTAATTTAAAATTCATGTAAAAAAAAACCAAAACAAACACATAATATAAACCAAAATCAACGAGTTTATGTGGGATTAGCAGATGTAAACTACTGTATATAGGATGGATAAACAAGGTCCTACTGTATAGCACAGAGAACTATATTCAATATCCTGTGATAAACCATACTGGAAAAGAATATTAAAAAAAGCATGTCTCTATGTGTATAACTGAGTCACTTTGCTGCACAGCAGAGATTGGCACAATCTCATTGTAAATCAACTATACTTTAAAAAAATTTAAAAAATAACAAGTTTAGCAAGTCAAAACAGACTATCACTCTCAAATATGTTTATAATGTGACTATTTTGAGGGAGAAAAAGACTTAGAGCTTCTTAGCCAGTACCTGCTACATAGGAAATTGAAATTGTCAAAACCCAAAGAACTCTTTAATGCGGAGCTATAATTACATTGACTAACTTCAACTGGATTTAAATTCCATTTGACCGTATTTTTTGTTTGTGGATATATATTGAGGATTAGAAAGTACTTCTAATAGAAGGGAAGATAATCGCTAAACTGCTAACTTTTTTCCATTAAAATTTTAAATTCTTGTTTAGCAGGATGCTAAGTTCAAAATAGTCCCTTTAAAATTTGTGAATGGGTAAGAAGAGAACAAAATATACTGTCTTACCTGAGGCTTTCTTAACCACTTCACGAGAGGTAAAATGGCACAAGGCAGCAGCAGCGAGTATTCTGTACTGGAACTCTAATGAATCGATGGCAAGAATACACAGATCTAAAAGCTAACAGAGGAAAAAGTATAAGAATTTAGGAGAAGGATGAGTACTACATGTCACTACTAAACATCAGTCAGCTAACATTTTAGATTGCTTATGATATGGACCATATGCCAAGAATTGCTAAAACTACAGGGATCCAAAGAGAAATAAGCTGCCACCCTGCAGGAAGTTCAGTCTTGTTAATAAACAAGTAAAGGATTGTTAGGATATAGCATGATGTGTACTATTAGGAAGTGCACCTGATCCAGAGTGGGGAAGACAGGGAGGACTTCTGCTTAAGTGAGTCTTAAAATACAAGGTAGCCAGGAAGACTGGGAGGTAGAGAATGTTCTAGATATAGGAAACAGAATTTACAAAGATAAATGAGAAAGGATTACTTTTCTTTGGAACTCAAGTAGTTCAGAACACATAAGGTAAAAAATACGAAATAAGGAATATCTTTCCTTCATTATTTTAAAAAAAGGGGGTTGCTGGAGAGGCATGGCCTAGGTTAGATCATAAAGGGTCTTTAAGAAGTCAGAACTTTAAGGTTCTGACTGATTATTGAAATTACTAGAAGATTTTAAATCAGGGAAATTACATTTTAAGAACAATCCCTTCGACTCTGGTGAAGCAGAAACACAAGAAGGGAACATGTTTCTAAACAGATGAGTTGAGAGGTAGTACAATCCAGGCAATAAGAGATGTGAACAACGATCAGTGAAATTATGTAAAAAGGTTAGATTTCAGAGGCCTGAGGTGATACCTGTCCAGTGAAATAAAACTTATTTTTGTCCCCATGGGTCCAGAAGACAGAAACACAAGTAGAGGAGTTGGAAATGAATTATTACTATTATATACCTCTAGAAACTTTCCACACTGTTTATCAGCTTGTCAAAGGTTTGCCCTATCAAGAGCGTTTAGCTGCCTAGGATAATCTGGGATGCTAGGAAATCTGAGGGAAAAAATTAATATGACTTCATTAGAAAGTTCTACAAAATGAACCAATTCTAATATATTTACTGGTTCTCCAGTTTTAGTGTTCATAATGAGTTTACTGAAACACAAGTTGAATTTCAACGTAGGTTACTTAAACCCATCCAGAGTACCACAGTTTCTTCAATTCCATGTGTAAGATTTTCACATCCTACACAGAATAAAAATCAGGTACAGCAGCCTTAAGATCCTACTTATGAGAAGCAGGCAGGAAAGAATGGTACCCTCCTCCTGTAATTACTTTCTTAGAATATTTGTTATACACTGGCCTAGGAAAGTTTAATTTAAACTTAAAGTTTTAAATAATGTTATAACTAAATTAGGTGATTTTAATTTTAACACATAAAATAGGTTCCCTGTGTATTCAAATATGAGAGTAAGATAATTTTACAGAATAATTTCATACTATTATAAAACCTAAAACAACTGGCTGAAAAATACCTTTCCCCATGTTACATCAAAAAGAGGTATTTAACTCTCTAACTCATACTCCTAAAGAGTAAAAAGTGCTCATAATATATTTAAATGCAAGTTTTAAAACTTTGTTTTTTAGAATTTTCAGTAAGCAATGTAAATATTGGGGACAGAATTTTATGCATCGGAAGTTTTGTTCTAGTCAATTAAGGAATGAATTTAATTCAGTATGCTGTCATTTTGTTGTGTAGCCTATTTAGCACTATAAATACACTAAACAAAACCTGTAATTAAAAACATTAGCAAATATTCAATAAAAATATCAATACCTGAGCTATTTGAATGAACTTTTCCTGAGAATACTGAGGTAGAAGAACTTTAGGAGCATCTTTAAGAGCATCAACTTGGAGGAAGAGATTTAGCCAGGAGATGACTGTTACAGGACAAAGTTCCCATTTTAAAGCCTGTTAATGAAATTAAAATGCCTGTTAATAAATGTAGGTATATATACCACATTATATAGGTACTTGCTTAAATAGTCATTTAAGAAACTTTTTGCTTTGGGCATATTTCTTCCTATTTTCATAACTATTTATAGATACCTCACAATCTAAAGCTGCTTGTGTTTTAGTCTATTATTGATACAGACCCTTTATTATTCTCTAGTTATCTTTATTGACAAAGTTCCTTGGACCTATTTTTCATTCCTACTTTTCTCATTTCTTGCAGCCCCTCATCTTCCAAACGTATTCTTTATCGAAACTGCCCTTTTAATTTTACTCAGTAACTCCACAGCTAATTCCATCCAGATCCCCGAAGAACTGATTCTGCACTTTTTCTTTATGTGGATCTGTAATGGCTTCTGTTCAACATGTAAAAGCTAAAAAGAAGACAAATCCTAATTTATGATTCTCTCCATGAAGCCCTGGGACTTTACCATTTATAAGAAATCAAAAATAATTAGGGGAGAACAGAGAGTCTTAATGCCTGTAGGACCACCCAGAGCATTCCATCTTCCCATTATATATCCTCCTTATACTATACTTCAGGTCTGAATCTGGATAACTTTGTTACTAGAACATATTAGAACTATATTCAATGTCTTATAATACCCTATAATGGAAAAGAATCTGAAAAAATATACATATATAAAACTGAGTCACTTTGCTGTACACCTAAAACTAAGACAACATTGAAAATCAAGTATATTTCAATAAAAAAAATTCTTTTAAAAAGCATATCAGCATGCCAACAAGATCCCATTCTTACAGAGCTATCAATCTGAATGTTTATAAACATAACAAATTTATATTATAATGTATATATAGTTTATAGATAATCTTGTAAATGAAAGTCATATTGATTGTGTTTTCTTGTGTCCTATTTATAAAACCAGGATGCTCAAATTTCATAACATACTTTCTATAGCTAACATTCACCCTTTAATCTCTAATTCAAGGCCCAATTGAACATCTTTTTTTTTTCAACTAGCTCTTTTTTTTTTTAACATCTTTATTGGAGTATAATTCCAATTAAACATCTTAATGCTTCTTTCCTCTACCCTTCTATTAAAAGCCTTTCCCATGCATATAGAAAAGAAAAAAGGCAGTGAAATAATTCTCATTCTCCACCTGCTGGAAGAAGTGGAAAATCAGAACTAAGATTTGAGAATCACTGTTGGAATTCATTTATATACACATGATATGCTAACTACCTATAAGTTTTGAAAGTGTTGTTAAACACTTTTAAATTAAGAAATAATATTCTCAATATAGGAAAATTGAAAGATACAGAAAAACAGAGTTTACAGGTTAAGCAAATTCCCCTCCCATCTTAGAACTGGTTCCTAATACTAAAATCTCAGTTTTGACTACTTAACATTGTAGTCTTTGAGTTTAGTAAATTACAGAGTTATTAAATTGCAACTAGAAATAATAAAGATATATTATTACCTTTAATATAATGAGTTCCATCCTTAAGATATCCTCTTCACTGCAAGCACCATCAGTGACATAAGCAAACTCTTGCAGCTTAGGAGCGTAGATTTCCTTTAAAATAGATTTAATTAGTATCAAGCACAGTTGAGAGTGAGATTAAAACAAAAGAATTATATACAAACCAATCTAGGCTTCATTTTTAAAGGACAAAATGATTATAAATCTTAATAAAATAATTCTATGACAGCCAAAGCAACCTTACCTTTAAAGATATTTTTCATACCTGGGTATCTAAATTAGCCAACTATATTGATTGAAACATTTTTATAGAACTGATTTTGAATCTTAGTTAATAAACAATTAGACTATTTTAACCAGTCATTTCAGTGACTGTTTAAAACGAAAAGCCAAACTTGTTTTAGGATTGCCTAGTATATCAGACTAAAACAAGATACTCAACAAATAAGGTCTAGAAATTGAAAACATTAACTTTATCCTAGTACAAAAGTATGGTTATTCAAACAATAATTTGTGCAGTTTCATTGATGACAGGTCTGTCTTAACAGTTCAGAGAATAACAACTAGAATGACCAGAGGAGTAGAAGAGATGTTGCCACAGATGAGAACAGGCTAAAGATCAAGATTTCAGTCTAGAAAGGTATTTGAAACACACCGTGTGATTTCAGGTAAGGATATACTGAATACTGTATAGAGAGACAGCGTTGGTCATTTTGTTTGGCACAGTTATAGCCATGCAACATTTCATCAAGTTGGGCAGAATTTGGGGATAGCCCTTAAGGCTCAAAAGAAAAATGTGGAAGAGGAGAAAAATACACTTAAGGAAATTAATGCATGATTCACAGTCCCTCTTCTACCCTCAAAACAATACAGGCTTCAAAAATTTCAGATGAAGGTACTAACAATATCCTTATGTGTTGAATTTAAGAAAAGTAGATTGAGATCGTGTGAAGGAAAATCTCAGGCGGGAAAGGTGTTTCCTTCTATCCTAGCACCATCATCAGATATAAAAATACTAGGCTGGATATAGACCATTATTCTAACCTAACATAGCATTTATTGCATTTGATTGGTTAATTAGGTTTCAGAGACCATTTTATTGAATCCAAGTGCTATAACTAGGTATAGAGAGACAGCGTTGGTCATTTTGTTTGGCACAGTTATAGCCATGCAACATTTCACCTAGATACTAGTTCTACAGTCAAACCGGAGACTTATAATAGGCTCAGATACTTTGAAGGGAACCATGATAAGTATCCTTCCACCCAAATCATAGTGTTCAGAAAATGTATTGGAAAAAACTCACTCATCTTTCCTAAGGATTAACATATCAAAAGTGGTACACAGTATTCTCTGGAATTAATGCATTGGTTAAGACAAAAAAAGTTTGCGGTAAATATATCCATGGATAAACTTTGAGAACTTACCTCAAGTTTGGAAGCAATGAATAATGAGGTAATTCCAATGAGTTGAAGCATATTTTTATTTATATCCTTTTGTGTCAACATAAATCTATCAAAAAAGTCTTGCGCAAGATAAAATGTTTCCCTGTGAAGTGTGTATACTTCACACACCTAGGGAAGAATCCATTTAAATGTTATTCCATTAATTTCTCCAAATTAGAAAGTTACCTCTTAGCATACCAGATTTCAGAACACTTTGTGAAGCCCAACTTGCTTTTTAGGATACGAAAGCTTAAAATGGGGGAAAAATTAACATGTGCTAATAGGATAAACCTATTACAGTCCTCTTAGTTTTATAGGTTTTTTTCACATAGACTTACTGTGTTTATTCCCAGATACATTTACAGTTGCTGACTGTGGCTGAGTACTTTTTTCCTATTAAGTTTCTAATGTTTTTTAAATTAATTTTTATTGGAGTATAGTTGCTTTACAATGTTGTGTTAGTTTCTACTGTACAGCAAAGTGAATCAGCTTTACGTATACATATATCCCCTCTTTTTTGGATTTTCTTCCCATTTAGGTCACCACAGAGCATCGAGTAGAGTTCCCTTGGCTATACAGTAGGTTCTCATTAGTTATCTATCTTATTCATAGTGTCAATAGTGTATATATGTCATCTAATTTTTATTGATGCCAAATGGGTAAGTTTTTATGCTTAGTTTATACTCTAATAGTTCCAGCTGATTCTCTTCATCATTCTAGATATACATATAACTACAAAATGACAACTCTGTTCCTTTCAATGTTCTTACATCATTTAAGAATTATAGAAGAAAACTGAATGAATAACAATGGTGATTGACAAAATTTTTATCTTATTCCTTGTTTCTAACTATAATGGGATTCCCCTAATGTTTCACTATTGTTATTAAGTAGTATCTGTCATTTCCACACTTAATATACGGAAAGCTTTTAATTCTCAAAATAACTTCATGAAGTAGGGAGGAAACAGAGGGACAGACATACATGAGTTTCTAATAAACACTTAATGTGTTAAGGAAATCTATCCCTAGTTTATTGCATATTAAAAAATCAGGAATGTATGCTGAATTTCAAAAAATATCTTTTACATCTATGATATATAACCTTATGATTTTTCTCCCTTAAACTATTAATAGATTTTCTTTTTTTTTTTTTTTAAATTTATTTATTTATTTTTGGCTGTGTTGGGTCTTCGTTTCTGTGCGTGG
>NW_006780148.1:1173965-1218935 GCF_000442215.2 Lipotes vexillifer
GATCTTCCCGGACCGGGGCACGAACCCGTGTCCCCTGCATTGGCAGGCAGACTCTCAACCACTGCGCCACCAGGGAAGCCCTATTAATAGATTTTCAAATGTTGGACCATTTTTGCATTCCTAGATTGAAAGAAATACTAAGACAAAGAGTTTAATGCTCTGCTGGATTTGATTTATTATATTTGGTTTTGTATATATAATCACATATTTAAGGGAAAATAGGGATAAACTTGATAGACAACCACTGAATAAAAATCAATGTAACATAAAAAGGGAAAATAAAATAACATCAACATAATTGTGCTTAAGTTGCATCTATGATCATTAGATATTCAGAAAAGTCAAAATCCAACTACATTCTTGTACACACGATTGAAACATAATCTTCCCTTCTAGTCAGAATAAGGAATAAGATGACCTGACTCAAAAGGACAACATTTTGCAGTCTTAACGAACTTTTCTGATAGCTTCTGAGATCTATTCTGCTGTGTGTTTCTCCACCAAAAAGCCTTTGGTAGTTCCCCCTTAGAGTTCATTGTCTCTATCTATATTAAAGACAGGGAAACTACAGAGCAAATATCCAGGGGTTGGGGTAAAATTAGTTTGTTATCAATATAAATAATCATTTCAATAATTTTAGAGATTCTTTCAGAATTATTACCCAGAGAAAGGGAATGGGCCTAAACAAGAGAGGGCACAGATATTTAGGGACTTCTGGATCATTATTATTCCTTTAGATTAATGGTATGGCTCATTTCTGAAAGGAATAGAGGGATATAACAAAAGCAAGCTACATGGAGCCTCGAGAGCTTAGGGCTACTGTATATTCAAAGCCTCCTTATCATTTAGGATATAGAAATTAGGATTCCAAATCATAATTTGATTTTGGTGATGAAGAAAAGGACTTCTGAGGGTCCTGAAGCCTAGTCCTCGTTCTTAACATTGCATAGCAGAATTCAAAACCTTGTCAAATTCTCTTCATCTTGAGTATCCTTGGCACCAGGCACAGTGCCTAGTACACAGCGATACTCAGATACCACAGTTTCTGAATTGGGTTTGGGTTGTATGGGACCTAGTGGCTGTGTCCTCATGATTTTACTCTTACCAAGCAGACAGTCATTTTCCATTTTGGTATCCTCAACTACAGTGAGTAGCCCCCCAGAATGGCTCCTGGCAATAGGTAATATACCATGAAGGCACATGGAAAGCATATTTATGTCTAAATATTTTTCCATCATACAGACAAAAAAGGAAATTTGTATTGCTGGAACATACCTCTAAAAGCCAGTCTAGAAGTATTGACCTCATCTGTGGTTCCAATTCAGAATGCAGAACTTCAAAATGTTTGTCATGAACATATCTGGTCTCTTTTTTTAACATGTTTAGCCAAACATCCTGTGAACATCCCCAGCTGTGGAAAGGGGCAAAATAATTGTGTGACCTACATAATATACAAGCTACCTGTTTCACATAGAGTAAACTCAACTTTCAAACACTGAAATCCAACTTTGAATTAGAATTTGAAAGGACAACCTCTTAAAGTAAATTAGGAAAAATGGCTACTTTTAGAAACCATTTCTTTAGCATGAAATTATACAGCAAGAACTTGGACTATGAGAATCTAAATTGACAGATTTCAAGAGTGCTTTCTAGTCCCCATCTATTTATAATTTACAAAGGCACCTGTTTAAGATAACGATGTTTTCTCAAGAGCAACACTAAAAAAGTAAATATTTAAAGCATATGATCCCAGCAGAGACAGTCTCAATCACCTCCAAGTAGATCATCACTACATTACAGTGGGGTTAAGGTGGGACAGTATGGAGGAGAGGAAGACTGGTGAGTTTAAATGTATGAGTCCATTAATTTGCTTATTAAAGCCAAATATAAATTATTACACTACACATTTTATATAAGTTGTACCTCTTAGTCATTCATTAACTAGAAAAAGTATAGACCTTAATAAGTAGGCTTGGTAAGAAAGAAAAATAGCTGATCTATCAAATGAAAATGCTGTACATGTTAAAATACTTCCATGTTAACAATTTAGATAAATTATTTAAAATCCATTAAAAATGTGATTCAGGGTTTCCCTGGTGGCACAGTGGTTAAGAATCCACCTGCCAATGCAGGGCACACGGGTTGGATCCCTGGTCCGGGAAGATCCCACATGCTGCAGAGCAACTAAGCCTTTGTGCCACAATTACCGAGCCTGTGCTCTAGAGCCCGTGAGCCACAACTACTGAGCCTGTGTGCCCTAGAGCCCATGCTCCGCAACAAAGAGAAGCCACCGCAATGAGAAGCCCGTGCACAGCAATGAAGAGTAGCCCCCGCTCACCGCAACTAGAGAAAGCCCACGTGCAGCAATGAAGACCCAACGCAGCCAAAAATAAATAAATAAATAACTCTATAAATAAGGTGATTGAGTTCTTCTGATAAGGCTTACAGTCTTCAGCAAGCAAGTGAAAATAATGTTATAGAATCAATGTTTTAAATACCCATGTCATTCGCAAATAGCATTACTGTCAGATAAAATAATATATGCTTAAAGACTAGTAAAAAAAAGTTTTTCTACAAGTTTTTCTAATAATGAAAGCAAAAAATACCTCAAAATAGCACCATATCTTACATCAGTAAATTTTAATCTTTGACATTAAATTACTGAAATTTTTCTTACCTTAAATCAGGCAAAGGTGAAGGATTAATGAAAAGATTTTTAAATCTGTAATTTGTAAATCTGGAGAAGTCGCTTGTTCCTGTTTCTTTGTGGGGTGTTTCAATGATAATGCAAGGACTGATCCCCCCAGATAATACAGGTGGCCAACAATTCTGTCATTTAAAAACAATAAAAAGAATATCTTTGTGAAATAGACAAACCAGCTTTTGTCTTGGATCTTTTATAAATGAAAGCTAATACTTCTAAACAGTCTACATTTTCCCCCAAACACCGTCATTAGCTAACATTGCTGACTAATTTAAGCTGACATACGTATTTTATAAATAAACCATATAGCTCATTTCAGTCTTCATAAAGAGTAACTGGTAGGACGTTTTATACAAAATACAATTCTGGAAATACAAGACGTTAGGTACTGAGGGAGAGGAGAAACAACAACAAAACACATATGTAGTCAAATATGAATCACTTTCAAGATTATAAAATTTTCCCTCTGTATTTAGCAAGGGTGGCCAGGGCACCTTGTTTTATAGACAGCTACCCCCGCCCCACACTCGTTAAGGCCTGTTCCACTACTTTCAAATACAGGAAGACAAGACCTTAAAAGTGGAAACAATTACTTAAATACTTAAAGGACCCTTTCGCCAGTCAATGCTGGTTTCAAAGAGAACCACTGTTTCCAAAGTGTCTTCCGTACAACACATAGGAAGAATAGGTGGCAAAGGGCTGGGTGCCAGTCTGTCAGTGACCTCACATCCTATTTATGCCCTAGGAGCAACCATCAGGACTCTCCACTATAGTCAGAGAGGGAACAAAGAGCAGTCCATTGGACAGATTAGGCGGGCCCTGGTGCACCAGGCAGCTCCTAGAGGGAGGGATTTACAAAGAGGAACCAGCTGCGTCAAGGCTTACTCTGTAGCTGTAGGATTCAGGGACATAAAAACCACCCAAAGACAAGCGCCTTCCTGCTGCCCTCGAGGGGCATTAAAAGTGTCAGAGGAACCTTCCTATCACAAAGCAATAACACAATTCTATTCTTTTTTGTCCTGCATTTGTTTCCCCCAAACCTAGCCCAGTTCTGCATTACCCTAATCTCATACTGATGTTTCTTGATGACCTTCTCTTTTCTCTTTTTGACATCCTGGAAAATAGAAAAGGCCATTGTTAAACTAAGGTCCCTGCAAGGAATTTTCTCTTTCTCCTCTCTCTCTTCCCCCCCTTAACTCACCTGGGCCGTTTTTCTCTTCTTGGCCTGAATTATCTGGGTTTCTTGTGGGGAATCCGTCTGACTGGGCTGGGGCTGCTGTTTAGCTTGTAAACGGCTACTATAGAGTTTTTAAAAAGGAAGTTTAATTAGTAAGTGACGCATTTCAAAGGCAGCAGCCAACTCTGAAACATATCTCCAAGACAAATAACGTTACCTGCGTCTTGACATTCTCTTCTTTCAGGTGTATGAAACCTCTGGAGGCGAGAGGAAAAACCAGAGTCAAATACATTGTCATCCATACTCTCCAAGTGCCATTCAGAGGTTATAACTAAGTCCCTCAGGAGATGACCTGAGCCGTCTTACCACGATGACTTCTGCAGTATATTAGTGCATGATTTCGGACTCATGCTTTTGGACACATGCCTGCATTTCCTCAACGAAATGAACAGCCCGGATGAGAGCGTCTTCAGAAATTTGCAAACCACCCTCAGCGCCCGGAAAGCGCAGGGAGGCAGATGGGTCTCTTCTGCGTCCTGCAGTCTCTCCCCCGGACAGCCCGAGTGGGGCTTGGGCAGCGCCCCTACTTCCCCCCTCCCATCCTGCCCGAGCCGCGGGGAGAGGGGGTTGTGGAGGCGAAACACTGTGGAGAAGCCGGTTCCGCGCCAATTTGGAGAGCGGCGGTGGCGGGGAAGCAGGGGGCGGAGGGAACTTGTGTCACGTCCTTCAGTCTCCTTTCCCTCCTTCCCAGCCCCACCGGACCCTGCCCATCGCTTGGAGGGGCACCGGGACCCCGACTACAGATGGGGGATGGGAGTGAAGGAAAGGGAGTTCAATTAATAAAGGGGAAAACTGGGCTTGTGGGGGAACTTTTCTCCCCGTGAAGGAGACCCAGACCTCTCTCCTGCGGGATAGCTCCCCAAATGGGGATGACAGAGAGAAGCCCCTAGAATGAGGGGCTTTTCCGTGGCCTCCCACTTAGGGGCAGCCCTCCATCCACCGCCGCCTCCCAGGCCCCCTGCCAAGGGTCCTGACAGGGACGGAACGCGGGGACCCATCGCCCCCAGATGCCTAGTTCTCAGCCCTCCCACTTTTCCTCCCCTAGGCTCCCGCCCGCGGGATGGATCGGCCCTGAGGCGGGGGCTTTCTCTCCTCCCGCATCCCGCCCTACGCCCAAGCACCTCCTCACCGCCAGACCCGCTACCGCTCGGCTCTCAGCTGGCGCCGGCGCCAACCCAATATATAGGCCGGGCCAGGCCCGCCCCGCACGCATGCGCCTCAGACTGACACCTCCGGACAGTGCGCTCCCCTCCCCCGCGCGCCACTCCGCAGGCCCGCGCGGCGCGCCCTGCCGTGAGTCCGCGCCCGCCCACCTCGAGGGGCTGCAGAGCCGGCTCGCCTAAGCCCTCGGTCCGCGGTCACCTGAACTTCACCTGCCTGTGCGGCGGGAGGGAGTCTCTCAGAGGCTCCTCCTCCGCAGCCTGGCTCCCCGCCCCTCGGCTTCATCTCCCGCCAGTACGTTTCTGTCCCCTCCCTCTTTCAACTCTCGGACGCCGGGGGTGTCAGGCCGCGGCCCGGCCCCGGCGTACGGCCAAGTGGAGGCGGCTCGGGCGAGCATAGCGTGGCTAGGAAGTGGCCATGCCTTGGCGCACCCTGGCTGTCCCGCCTAGGCCTCCAAGAGCCCGGGTTTTCTGAAGAGACTCGGGGACCACCGCCCCTGCGGGAGGAGCGCAGCGTTGGCTGGCGAGCTGGCCAATGGGAGGCGAGGACTGCAGCACAACGTGGAGCGGCTGCAGAACGTAAACACAGCCGGGAGCGCGGCTGGCCACGTGTGTTCCCGCGCGCCACCTAGTCCCCTGGGACCACCGGCAGCCGGCTGTGGCACCCCAGGGCAGCCATGCTCAGGGATGCCTGTCGTGCACTTTGCTCCAGCCCGCCGACCGAGGTACGTATTAACCCTGTTTTCCCGCTCTCTTCTCCGCCGAGCCGGTTATCCTCCCCGTGGGTGGGTCATCCGCACACCGCCGCCCTGCCACTGCCTGGCGGCTTCCCACTCGGCAGTTCCAGCGCAGGAAACGCTCGCGCCAAGCCGCGCGCTGCCTCTCTCCTCTCAACCTCCAATTCTGGGGCCCCCAAGGGTAAACACCTCTCCGGAGCGGGGCCGAGGGTGGCACTGCCCCTTCCGCAAGAGAACAGTGGCTCTACGGGGGGTCACGCCGGGCGGGGAGAACGGTTCCACCACGTGCAGGCTCGGATCCCGCCCCGCCGCCGCCAGCGCGCCCTGCAGAGCCCGCGCGAGCCTTCAGCGCGGGAGGGAGCCGACCGCCTCCGAGCTGTAATGGGAGGAGGCGGTCCGACGCGTTTCCCTCCTCTTCCCCCGTATCCAAAATTTGGGTTCCCTCGCTGCCTCTACTAACGCCCCGCTCCAGTGCGCACCGAGGTTGGACATCTCCATGCCGTTGATACTCCGCAAACTGGGTTTGCGGCGGGAGCAGTGGGGCTGGGGGACGTCGGCGGGAACAAAGACCCCCGGGGCGGAGGAGCCTTGCGAAGGCTTCCTTGAACCCGCGGCAGCTCGGGCCGGAAGCGGGCAGGCCGTGTTTGTCTCTCTGCCCTGACTCGAGTGAGCCGCTGGGAGAGGCCGGGGAGACCGGGCCGCCTGCGCCGACCCGGCGTTGCGGCCCAGGAGGGAGCCCTTCCCGAGATGCACCAGGAGGCGGCGGGGGGACCGTCCCGGGGTCCCCGCCCTGCGCTTTTGTGTCGCGCCGCCCGTGCGGGGATTAGAGCCTAGAAATAACGAGTGCTCTTTGGGCAAAGTCCTCTTTCAAGATTTTCCCTCCACAGTCTCGAGGCGCCGGCAAAGTAATTGTTTTTCTCCCAAATTTACGCATGTGGAAATAAGAGTCTTGCTCAAGGTGACATGGAATCAGAAAAAACCCAGAATCTTGTCAGTCCCAAGAAACGGCATACTATTTATGATGCTTTGACGGCTTTCTCGGAGGGTTGAATTGGCTCTTTTTTGTAGTCACCTCAAAACGCCGTGCTGTTCCGGTATAAAGCTTAGAGAGCTAACAGCGTGATAATAAGAAATGGGAGGCTTTCCAGCAAGCGCGGGTGACCTGAACATAAGCAAAACTGGTGGCCTCCATGAATGAATTTGGTAGTCAAACCGAAAACCAAGCTTACAGTGTTGATGCCCATCACTGGGCCAACTAGTAGATTACTTGTAACTGAGACACCGTGATTAGAAGTGTTCTTTGGACAATGCTGTTGACTATGAAATGAACAGGGTGCAATCCTAGTAAAGGAGAAATTAAAAACAATCCTAAGACTGCTTTGTGTGGGAACGGACAGAGTGAATTCTGCCGTATTACAGGTACCTGGTCACTGGTCAACTGGGACTAAAAAGAACATGTGCTTACCTTTCAGATGGAGGGAACTTCCCATCTTGCTCTGGCTGTAAGTTATTGGATCCCTCTGAGCATGCGTTTCCTCTAGAAAAGATAAGACACTCGTTTCAAGGGTTGTTTCAAAGATTAAATTTTATACTGTGTATAGAGACCCTCTCTTGCATGTGTGCCTGTCATAGAGCAGATGCCAAGTGCTATCTTCACTCTTTTATCCACCCCCCTTACTAATTTATACCCATAGAAATTAAGAAGTAGTTTTAAGGATTCTGAATAAAACAGGAAGCTGAATTATGAAATTGCTGTTTCCCAGAGTTTTGTTCTTGTAGTTGTCCTTCTGGGTACCTATTTTAGGTATCATCTTTCAATATGTTGTCTTTGTTTCATATTTGTATATGTTCATTTTTAGCTCCCTCTTCTACTCATCCCAGTTTTAAAATTCACTGACTTTGAAATGTATGAAATCCCTTTATACTTGTAATAATTTTAGAAACTTTGGCATTTTCTAAAGTATACTTTCTCCATTGAAGATGCAAAGTTAAAACACCATGGTAAATAAAGTATTGGCCTCTACAGTGCTTTCATTTTCAGGAAAAAGAAAAAAAAAAAAAAAGATTCTTAGAAGGACAGATTTTTAAAAAAATAAATCAGGCCCAGCCCAGTTATTTCTTGTTTCTGCACCTTTTCTGTGCCATACCTCCTCTGTGAAGCCTTCCCAGACCTCTTTCTCTGTGCTTTTCAGTCATGCTCACCTCCCAGGACAATAATTACCAAATAAAATGTCTTTTATCTCCAACTAGGCCTTGGACCTTGTTTTGTTCATTTTTTTAATAGCCAGTACCCACCAGTTCAGAGGCATGCATACATAATAGGACCTTGGTAAATACTGAATTGAATTATGGATAGGATATCCCATTATAGAACTTTAATTCTGTAAGGTTAGAGTGATGGATGAAAATTATTCCCAATTAATATTAGGATTTTTAAAATTAATAAACTGTTTTTTAGAAAAGTTTTAGATTTACAGAAAAGTTGAGCAGGTAGAACAGCGCTTCTACATAGTCCTCTACCCTTCCCCACCACGCACAGTTTCCCCATTATTGACATCTCATATTAGTGGGATGTGTTTGTTACCATATGAACCAATGTCAATGCGTTATATTATTATTATAATGCAAAGCTAATAATAATTATTAAAGTCCATATATCATTCAGATTTCCTTAGTTTTACCCTAATGTCTTTTTACTGCGGCAGGTTACAGATACCACATGTAGAAGTCATGTCTCCTTAAGGTTCCTCTTGGCTGTGACAGTTTCTCACTCAGACTCTCCTTGTTTTTGATGATATTGACAGTTTTGAGGAGTACTGGTCAAATATTAATATTTTGTAGGATACCTTTCTAGGGGAATTTATCCGAAGTTTTTCTCATGGTTAGACTTTCTCATGGTTAGATGGTTATGGGTTTGGAGGAAGAAGATCACAGAGGTAAAGTGTCATTTTCATCACATCATATCAAAGGTACATGCGATCATCATGGTTTATGGCTGCTGACGTTGACCTTGATCACCTGGTAGTGTTTGTCAGGCTTCTCCATTGTAAAGTTGCCCCCCATCCCCTACCCTTTCCATACCATACCTACTCTTTGGAAGGAAGTCACTGTGTGCAGCCCACTCCTAATGAGTGGAATGTTATGTTCACCCTCCTTTAGGGTGAAATATCTACATAATTTATTTGGAATTCTTCTGTGTGTGAGATTTGTCTCTTCTCCCCCATTTATTAAGTCATTCAATGATTTATTTATATCTTGTTGCTCAAGTTGTCCTACCTTTGGTCAGGGTAATGCCTGTTTATTGTTATAGGCCCATTTGAAGTTAAAAATGAATGTGGCTAAATGATAATCAGCATTTCTCACGTAATAGGAGAGGAGTAAAACTTTTCCCCCCATTTGATTAGACTTGCTTATTATCCCTATTAGACAAAACACAACTACAGGAGAAAAATCCTTCCAAATTTTAATACTGGATTGCCCATCAGACTGTTCCTTTTATTGCCTCATCAAGGACATTTTTCAGTAAACTGGCTTCATGATTTACATGGCAAGTGGTGGTACAATGACTCCTAGTGTAGTTTGGTGCCGCTGCCTTGATTTGTGCTAGGGCACCAACCATTTTAAATACCATTGCACTTTCGTCATCAGAGCAAACATTAACACAGTGAAAAACACAAATGTCTTAATTTTATTGTGAAAATAGTTGTGACCTTTTGATCCCCCTGAAAGGGTCTTTGAGACTCCCAGACATCCATGGAACACACTTTGAGAACTGCAGACCTAGTTTCCAAACCAGAGTGCTGGGAGTCATCTTAGGCATTCCTTTCTTCTTTTTTCTGAGCTCCATAATTACAGTTAGCACTTCCTGAGTAAGATGTTGTGAAGCTGTACTCTGAGCTTTTACATTGTATTGACTCCTGTAATCATCCACCACTGTGAGCCAGGTACTGTTACTGTCACTCCCACTTTACAGATGAGGAAGCCAAGGCACAAACGTAATTTGCCCGAGTCCCATAGTAGAGTCTGGCTCCAGCCCCCCACCCCACCCTCGCTGTGCTGCCTCCAGTTACCATCACATCATTCCCAAATTCTCTTTTTTTCCTCTGCCTTAGTTCAGGACTCCATTCTCTCAACTAGTGCAGTAATCTCCTAACTGGTTTTCCTGACGTGTGTTACCCCTTCAGTTCTGCCTTACAGTGTATCTCCCAAGCTCTCTTTCTAAAGCACAGATCTGCCCACGCAGCCACTGGTCTGTTATGGATCACTTTGGGTTAAAGGCCAAAGACCCTAACTTAACACACAGAGCCTCTCGAACCCAGGAAGTCCACCTGGGTGCTGTTCTGCACATCCCTGCCTTCTCACTTCTGGCCTTTGCACCTGTACCTCTCCTCTCCACCTCCACTGTCTTCCCTAGCTAACTCCCAGGTATCTGTTAATACGCAAATATGCCTTCTGTAGAAGCTGTCCTGCCCTGCACGAGGGAGGGCTCTTCTCTACACCTTTTCCAACGCGCTCCTCTCCTTGCCGCCACCACTGCCCTTCCCAGGCTGCTGGGAGCTCCTGGGGGCAGCGGCCGCCTCCGTCGCTGGGACCGTCACGCCGGGCCTGGGGCCTGGCTGACCACAGCGCCCTTTGTGGGACGAATGGCGGGGGCAGTAGAGGTGTGCTCACTGGGGGCGGCCCTCCTAACTAGACTCCAGTAACCGCTCCCTTGAAAGAGCTTTGCGGCTGGCACCTTGGCGGGCCAGCAGGGCCGCGGCTGAGCTCTGCCCTCTAGAGGCGGAACTGTTCCCGGCCTCGGAGGCTGCAGAAGCGCCCCGGAGACTAGGCCGAGAGCGCTGTCTCTGCGGCAGCTGCCCTTGACCGCCATCTCAGAGGGAGGCCCTTGAGAAGGAAGGCATCGTAGGGTGTGAGCGCTAGAGGGCACCCTAAAGACGATTGGTCCAGCCCCCCCAGGGGTTCATGATAGTCCATCGTGCGAAGAAAGAACAGGGATAAACGGCAGTGTTGGAAATCCAGAAGCTCCGAGTGGAGGTTGAAACAGGCAGGGGGGCGCTGGTTGGCTCAGCCTGCTCTGGGCCAGGCGCTGCTGTCGTTAACTGCAGGGCGTGGACAGTCCACAAGAGCTTACATTCTATTGGTGTCGGGGACGGAGAACAGATGTGTAACAAATAACTGTCAATGAGCACTATGGAAAAGGTAAAATATTCTAACAGGAGAGAGGGGACTACTTAAGCTGTACGGGATAGGGAGGGATATGGGATGGACTCGAAGAGGAGGTGCTATTTTACCTAGTGCATTCATTAATTCAGCAAACACTAGGACATAATATGTAATAAGGTAAACAGAAATTCCTGTCCCTTCGGAGCTTAATTCTAGTATGGGGGGGCGGGGCATAGAAAACAGATAGTAATAAGAACTCAGAGGGAAAATACAGGCAGCGTAAGGGAAGTGATGCAAAGTACTATATTAGATGGATGTTCAGGGACCTCTCTCGTGTGACAGCTGAGCAGAGAGGCTGTGCAGTGAGAGAACAAGCCGTGCGGATGCAGAGGAAGAACATTCCAAGCAGGGGAAGCTTGGCATAGTCAATGGACAACAAGGAGGTCAGGATGGCTGGAATGGAGTGTGCAAGGGACAGAGTGGGAGAAGAGGCAGCAGGAGGAAGCGTTTGAAAATGATCAGCGTGACTGCTGTATGGAGAATAAATTCTAACGGGGATGGTAGAAGCACGGAGACCACTTAGTAGACCAGTCGGTCCAGGTGGAAGACTGTGGTAGCTTGGAACAGGGCGTGGTCTCCGTGGTCACCTAGATGAACGTTTGTCACTTATTGGAATGGGGAACATGAAGGGAAAAGTGGCTTTAGGGCAGGGTGAAGTCAAGAGTTGGTTTTTGACAAGTTAAATGTAAAAATGTAGGGGGAAATTTTTATTATAAAAATTTTAAATGTTCAGTAAAATTGAAAGGATTTTATCATGGGCGCCCATATACTCACTACCTAAATTTCATCAACATTTTGCTATGCTTGATCTCTCCATCTATCCATCCCTCTTCCAGCCATCATTCCATTTTATTTTTTGATGCATTTCCAAAAAAAAAAAAAAAAAAGTTGGGGTTATCAATACACTTACCCATTAACAGACTTAAATATTTGTTTTTTTTTTTTTTAATTGAAGTAGAGTTGATTTCTAATATTAGTTTCAGGTATACAACATAGTGAGTCAATATTTGTATAGCTTATTTAAAGTTATTATAAAGTCTTGGTTATATTCCCTGTACTGTACAATATATCCCTGTGTTTATTGATTTCATACATAGTAGTTTCCTCTCCTCTTCCCTCTCCCCACAGGTAACTACTAATTTGTTCTCTGTATCTGTGAGTCCATTTCTGTCTTGTTATATTCATTTGTTTTATTTTTTAGATTCCACATATAAGTGATAAAATACAGTATTTGTCTTTCTCTGACTTATTTCTCTAAGCATAATACCCTCTAGGTCTATCCACATTGTTGCAAATGGCACAATTTCATTCATTTTTATGGCTGAGTAGTATTCCACTGTGTATATATATACACATCTTCATCCATTCATCTGTTGATGGGCGCTTAGGTTGCTTCCATATCTTGGCTATTGTAAATAACGCTGCTATGAACGTTGGGTTGCATGTACCTTTTTGAATTAGTGTTTTCATTTTCTTTGGGTATGTACCCAGCAGTGGAATTGCCAGATCATATGGTAGTTCTATTTTCAGTTTTTTAAGGAAACTCCATGCTGTTTTCCATAGTGGCTGCACCAGTTTACATTCCCACCAACAGTGTAGGAGGGTTCCCTTTTCTCCACATCCTCACCAACAATTGTTATTTGTAGACTTTTTGATGACAGCTATTCTGACAGGTGTGAGTTGATATCTCATTGTGATTTTGATTTGCATTTCTCTGATGGTTAGCGATGTTGAACATCTTTTCATGTGCCTGTTGGCCATCTGTCTATCTTCTTTGGAAAAGTGTCTTCAGTCTTCTGCCCATTTAAAAAAATTTTTTTTTTGATATTGAGTTGTAAGAGCTATTTATATATTTTGGATATTAACTGCTTATCGGTCACATCATTTGCAACTATTTTCTCCCATTCAGTAGGTTGTCTTTTCATTTTGTTGATGGTTTCCTTTGCTGTGCAAAAAGCTTTTAAGCTTAATTAGGTCTCTTTTGTTTATTTTTGCTTTTTTTTTTTTTTTTTTTTTGCCTTAAGAGAGAGATCAAAAAAAAATGCTGCAGTTTATTGTTAAAGAGTGTTCTGCCTATGTTCTGTTCTAGGAGTTTTACGGTTTCAGGTCTTACATTTAGGTCTTTAGTCTATTTTGAGTTTATTTTTGTATACAGTGTGAGAAAATGTTCTAATTTCATTCTTTTACATGTGGCTGTTCAGTTTTCCCAGCACCATTTATTGAAGAGACTGTCTTTTCTCTATTCAGTATTTGTTTAGTTTTCTTTTCCTTTGAGGTAAAATTTCAATGAAAAGTACAAATATTAAGTATACATTCTTTTTTTTTAACATCTTTATTGGAGTATAATTGCTTTACAATGGTGTGTTAGTTTCTGCTTTACAACAAAATGAATCAGTTATATATAGATACATATGTTCCCATATCTCTTCCCTCTTGCGTCTCCCTCCCTCTCACTAAGTATACATTCTTAACAGATACACTTGTGTAACCCAAAACTCCTGACAAATTATAGAACATTACTGTCACTTCCAGAAAGTTTCCTTTCCCTGTTAATTCCCATTTCCATCTTCCTAGAGGCAGCCACTATTCTGATTTTTTCCACCATAGATTGGTTTTACTAGTTCTGTACTAGGGAATATTTATATATATACATATATATAAATATATATGGATTAATGGAATCTCACATATACACTCTTTTATGTCTGGCTTATTTCTTTTTTGTGGACAAGCATATTCATTTCTAAGAGGGGAATTGCTGGGTCATTAGGGTAGGCATATGCTTTAGTTTTATAAGATAACTGTCAGACCTTTTCCAAAGGCCCATCAACAAAAGAATGCATAAATACATTGTGGTGTATTCATATTATGGAATGCTGTGCTATGGTTAAAATCAAGTAGAGCCACATGTATCAACATGGATGAATTTCAAAAACATAATTTTTGGGGGGGGCATATTTTAGATCAAAACATTCAGTATGATACCTTTATATAAAATTTGAAAGCTTGTGAAAGAAATATTATATATAGTTATGGATACTTATGCAGTAATAGCATAAAAGCAAGCTTTGCAAAAGTAATCAATTTCAGGATAGTGGTATCTCAGGTGGGGGTTGGAGAGATGAATGGGATCAGAGGGGTTCATGATTGGCTTCAACTATATCTGTAAAGTTGTATTTCCTTAAAAACATCTGAAGCAAATATGGTAAAAGGTTAAGATTTTATAAAGTTGGGTGCTAGATACATGTTCCTTATATTAATCTCTGTAGTTTTTGGTTCACCTTATCTAAGGTGCTGCCCCTGCCCTCTGCTTCTGCAGGTGGTGGAGACTGGGCTGAGCCCAGTTGTGGGAGCAGAGCTGCTCACTCCCACTCTGTCTCACTCACGCGGCTGCCACGGTTCAGGGGAAGCTCCCCAGAGACCCCAGGTAGGACGGCCGGGTAGACAGCACCCTGACCTGCTCCCGGTTACCGCAGCCTTGCACATGACTTCCAAACCTGCCTTCCCCACCTCGCTCCTAAATTTAGGTCTGTGACCTGGACCTAGCGCTCCCTCCAATCCCAGTTCCAAACCCTACTTAAAAATGAGTTTATTTTAAAATATCTGTTCTGTTCCATTGTTTGGGGGTTTTTTCTTCAGGAGCTCTGACTTTACATTTGTGTTATTTCCTTTGCCTGTCTTCCCTATCACTCCCTCTCTAATGATTTTTATTCATTTCCATTTTCTCTTCTTCACTTTTATTTCTATTCTTTTTATCTTCCATGGTGTCCCTTAGAGTGATGTCTCCTCTCTCTTGTGTTTCTTGTAATTTGGTTTTTGTATCTGAAATGTTTTGTATTTATTTTTCTTACACTTATTTAGTCAATCTGCCCATTTCTGTTCCCTGTCCTCCTCTTGTCTGTCACCTTCTGTTCCTTGACCTGACTGTCCCTTCCTTGAATTATTTCTGCTTTGTTACCTCCCTGCATAGCTGCCACTGCCTTGTTACATTTTCGAAAATTCATAATAGGATTTTGGGTTAAAATTTTCTTCTGCTTTGTGGCCACATTTCTCTGATGAGTTTTCCTAGTCTGCAGGGAAGTTTTGTTACCCCTTTTCAGATTTTCTTCTGACGATACCTTTGTATGGATGTTTTTCTTACAATACCTTTGATTGGATGTTGAGTTATAAGTTTTTTTTTTGTGTGTGTGTGTTTTTTTGCTGTACGCGGGCCTCTTGCTGTTGTGGCCTCTCCCGTTGCGGAGCACAGGCTCCGGACGCGCAGGGTCAGCGGCCATGGCTCACGGGCCCAGCCGCTCGGTGGCATGTGGGATCTTCCCGGACCGGGGCACGAACCCGTGTCCCCTGCATCGGCAGGCGGACTCTCGACCACTGCGCCACCAGGGAAGCCCGAGTTATAAGTTTTTATCATTTTGGAATGAGTTGGATTTTTCTAAAACAACTATTGGCAAGAGAATCCCATGATAGGAACAAGGGAGCTTTCCTCATTTCTCAGCTCAAGGCTTCCTTCTGTCGGTATGGGGATGGGTACTTTACTTTATGGCACCTACCTGTAATGGGACCTCCTCTCAGTTTAGGATTCTAACCTGGCTCAGCTGAGCTCCTACAACTAGTCTGGAGCTCCCCTGGTTCCTCCCCCAGCCACTGGTTTCCAGGCATTCTGCCCCTTCCTGCCAGTCTGCTCTTCTCTTTTTCCTAAGCTGCACCCGTGGGTCCTCCAGGCACTTATGGATTAATTTCTTCCTCTCCCAGTATTCCTGCCCTCTTCCTTCTTAATCCTGCTCACATCTATTCCCACCCAGGCTGAGCACTCTCCTGAGTTGAATTTTTTTTTTTAACATCTTTATTGGGGTATAATTGCTTTACAATGGTGTGTTAGTTTCTGCTTTATAACAAAGTGAATCAGTTATACATATACATATGTTCCCATAACTCTTCCCTCTTGTGTCTCCCTCCCTCCCACCCTCCCTATCCCACCCCTCCAGGCGGTCACAAAGTACCGAGCCGACATTCCTGTGCCATGCGGCTGCTTCCCACTAGCTATCTACCTTACGTTTGTTAGTGTATATATGTCCATGCCTCTCTCTCGCCCTGTCACAGCTCACCCTTCCCCCTCCCCATATCCTCAAGTCCGTTCTCCAGTAGGTCTGTGTCTTTATTCCTGTCTTACCCCTAGGTTCTTCATGACATTTTTTTCCTTAAATTCCATATATATGTGTTAGCATATGGTATTTGTCTTTCTCTTTCTGACTTACTTCACTCTGTATGACAGACTCTAGGTCTATCCACCTCATTTCAAATAGCTCAATTTTGTTTCTTTTTATGGCTGAGTAATATTCCATTGTATATATGTGCCACATCTTCTTTATCCATTCATCCGATGATGGGCACTTAGGTTGTTTCCATCTCTGGGCTATTGTAAATAGAGCTGCAATGAATATTTTGGTACATGACTCTTTTTGAATTTTGGTTTTCTCAGAGTATATGCCCAGTAGTGGGATTGCTGGGTGATTTGGTAGTTCTATTTGTAGTTTTTTAAGGAACGTCCATACTGTTCTCCATAGTGGCTGAACCAATTCACATTCCCACCAGCAGTGCAAGAGTGTTCCCTTTTCTCCACACCCTCTCCAGCATTTATTGTTTGTAGATTTTTTGATGATGGCCATTCTGACTGGTGTGAGATGATATCTCATTGTAGTTTTGATTTGCATTTCTCTAATGATTAATGATGTTGAGCATTCTTTCATGTATTTGTTGGCAGTCTGTATATCTTCTTTGGAGAAATGTCTATTTAGGTCTTCTGCCCATTTTTGGATTGGGTTGTTTGTTTTTTTGTTATTGAGCTGAATGAGCTGCTTGTAAATTTTGGAAATTAATCTGAGTTGAATTTTTGCTGAGAATTGCTGTACCTCCACCCTCTGGACTCTTGTGCCATTTCTGGTCTTCCCTGGGGCACCTGCTAAACCGCACGTATGGTTTCCTGTGCTGGTTCGGGGAGGGAGGGTGATGCTACACACCATATGAAGTGTGTGAAATTTCTCACTTCCTTGTTTTACTGAAGATGTAAGCATGTAGGCGTTTCATACCTTTGTTCTCATTGCTCTGAGTGATTTTCAGGAAAATTGGAAAGATTCTGAACAAAGTTGTCACCACGTATCCATCAGGCTGACCTAGAGTCCTTAGCCAGGCATTCGAAGCCTTCCACAGGCTGACCTTGGTTTTTCTCCCTGCTCTTAGGTGTGACCACGGCTCCAGCCAGACTAATCTCCCACCATCCCAGGAACTCACCATGCACGTTCCTTCCTCTGTGTTCTAGCTGTTTTCCGCAATTGCAGTGTTCCCTTCAGGGGCTTCTTTATGGTAGCCATTGTTTTTGGTGACCCAGCATGTATTTCTCCCTTTCTCTACCACCCATCAACAGGGTTAGATGCATAAACCCAGCTTATTAATCATGGTGCCCCTTCCCTGGACAGCAGTCTCAGGGAAAGCTGAATGGTCCAAGTAGGGCCAGAGTCCCTCCCTGACTTCCTTCCACTAAAGCTAGGTGGGAAGCCTGCCTCTTGCCTCTGGTGTCACTGTGTCAAAGAATATTCATCTGGAAGAACACACCATCTGCAAAATTAAAGGATATGGTGATACAGAGAGAGAGAGAGAGTTTCCTTGTTTAAGTCCTGGATCCACCCTGAGGTTCCTGGTGACATAAGCCAGTCGATCACAGTTTAGATTAAGTGCAGCTGAAAGACTCCTAACAAATACACCTTACTGTGTTCTCCCATCACCTTGGTGTTTTTACCTATTGTAACACACATCACACCATATAGTGATTGTAATTGCCTGTTTATTTGTTTGTATTGCCCACTGAAAGCCCTTTATCACAAGGTCCACACTGTTCACCATTGGGTGCCTGGTACCTTGCATTGTGCCTGGCCAGCATTGGGCCGTCATTTAGTATTCAGTTGAAACTTCATTTCTGCCTTTCCTAATTCTTCCCCATCACTCAAGGTCTTAGATTCCAAGTTCTTTGTGAAGCATTCCACATCAAGTTGAAGAATCTACATAAAATGTCCAGGATAAAGCAGGCTCTCATCAGAGCTGCAACCTCCTCGTCCCTAGTTGCTTGAGTCAGAAGTGATGTCTCCCTCGTGGGAGCTCCTATATCTCATTTAATCAAATGGTATCTACTTATACTGTCTTAATAGAGAAATGCAAATGACTTATAACTAACGTAAGTTTTCAAATGTGATTGTAAATGCCAGAAGCAAGGACCTAGTACAGTGCCTCATATAAAAGAATCCACAGTTGTTGAATATACAGCTGAATATACAGCACAATGATCAATGCTTTAGAGGTTAAATGGAAACCGGTCGTCTGTTATTGGCTGTGGGAGTCCTTATGTTAAGTGAGTCACGGGTAGATTCAAAGGAACCTGAAAAGGATCAAGCTGAATCACACTTTTGCAGAGTGCATGAATGCTGTTTGAAAACCTAATTAAGCCATAACAACTGACCACAGCTGAAAAATAGTCGTGGTTATTTTCTACGCCCAAACGTCTCATTACTTGGTAAAGGCTGTTAACTTGTCCAAGCTGAATAGTTGGAAGGAGAATCACACTTTTGCAGAGTGCATGGCTGAATCACACTTTTGCAGAGTGCATGAATGCTGTTTGAAAACCTAATTAAGCCATAACAACTGACCACAGCTGAAAAATAGTCGTGGTTATTTTCTACGCCCAAACGTCTCATTACTTGGTAAAGGCTGTTAACTTGTCCAAGCTGAATAGTTGGAAGGAGAATCACACTTTTGCAGAGTGCATGGCTGAATCACACTTTTGCAGAGTGCATGAATGCTGTTTGAAAACCTAATTAAGCCATAACAACTGACCACAGCTGAAAAATAGTCGTGGTTATTTTCTACGCCCAAACGTCTCATTACTTGGTAAAGGCTGTTAACTTGTCCAAGCTGAATAGTTGGAAGGAGAATCACACTTTTGCAGAGTGCATGGCTGAATCACACTTTTGCAGAGTGCATGAATGCTGTTTGAAAACCTAATTAAGCCATAACAACTGACCACAGCTGAAAAATAGTCGTGGTTATTTTCTACGCCCAAACGTCTCATTACTTGGTAAAGGCTGTTAACTTGTCCAAGCTGAATAGTTGGAAGGAGAAATGAGGCATGAGGAGGGCAAGTTAGAGTTTATTGTGCCTTTCGTTTCGATAAGGGGAAACTGAGTGTGGCTAGGAAAAGAAACCTGAAGCTCTGGCTCCAGAACTATGTTCATACCTCTCACATCGGCCTCATACTTTTTTTTGGCTGTGTCTTCCATATATAATTAGTGATAGTCTGATTGATTCAATTCTTCTGGTGGAATGTAAGCTCCAAAAGGCCAAGGACTTGGTCTGTCTTGTTCAATGCTGAGTCTCCCAACACTTAGAACAGTGCCTAGTCCTTATGTCTGGGACCATAGTAGGAGCTCCATACATATTTGTTGAATTCATATCTCTACAGTACCGGACACAGCTTGTTTACCTTTTATGTATCTTGCTAAAATATTTATATGTCCAGATTTCCTTTTCTGATGCAGATGTTAAAAGAATATCTTCAACTCCAAGTTCCATGATATCAGTGACCTCCAGTGTCTTATTCACCAAAGTATCTCTAGTGCCTAAAACAGGGCACATTCTGTCAGTACTTATGGAATGAATGATTTAAGTATTTGATTAGTGAATTTTAAATTGAGCTAAAAAATGGAAATGATTGGCTCAGACTTTTGGGGGGTTTTTTTTGGAAACTGACTTTTTGGGGGGTTTTTTGGAAACTGTTTATTTTCCGTCAACCTACTTCCATTTTACGAGTTTGCGGAAGAACAGCTTAAGACCACTCAGTGGTTGTTCCTAACCATTCAGTGGCCTGAGTGGTGGGAGCTGCAGACCAGTCTTCAGTGGGGAACTGCTGAACAGGCACAGAGGGCACTTGCACATCTTCGGACCAGTCCATCACCTCAGGCTGAGGAGCAGTGAACTCAGGAGCTGGAGCAGTCCATTCACCCTGAAACTACTCCATGGTCACAGCCTTCTCAGCTGCCGCCTGCTCTTCCTTTTCAATCTCTTCACGATCTCTGTAGAAGCAGAGATCAGGTGTGACCTCCATGGGTGTTCGCGGGAGATGGTGCCACGCATGCACAGAACTTCCCGGACGAGCATCCACTACATCAGACCCCCTGAGTGAGTTCCCTCGTTGTTGCATGGGATGGCAATGTCCACATAACACAGACGAGAGTCTGTGTTACACAGAACGATGGTAGGCAGATTAGCCTAAGAGGTCTCTGTGAGAGGCTAGTGGTCAGCCCTGGGATCAGTAACCACTGGAAGTCTTGGCCCCCGGAAGGCTTCCTGGATCTGGTTAGTGAAGATTCCAGGAGAGAAGCAGCCAGCAATAGGAGTGGCTCCAGTGACAGCAGCAAACTTCAGCACAGCTCGCTGGCCAGTATTTCTGGAGGATACAACACTGACATCTGCTGGGTTTTCAATGGCAACAATGGCACAAGCTGCCAGCAGAAGCTTCTCGCAGGTTCTCTTCAGATTCATGTTGTAGGCGCAGATGTACTGTTCCATTTGGAAGTCTAGGTTGGTGCCACCTAAGTGGGTTCCTGCTGCAAGAAATTTGAGTACATCATCCTCCTTCATTTGCAGGAAATCAAGGGCTCCAGAATCGTGAAAGTTTCCCTTTAAGTTACAGTGGGAATCCAGAACAACGCCGTATGGACCCTGTCTGGGTAGTGCAGAAGGCGATCAGATTTAGTAAGAATGTTCTGCTATGTTTGTTTTAACCTCTACAGTTTATAAGTACCCTCACAAATATCCCCTCACTTGAATCTTACAACAACCCTATGACATTTATTTTGTCAGTTTTATAGATGAGGAAAAAGGCTCAGAGGAATTACAGGGCTTGTCTAATGTTACATAGTTGGCAGATTGGGACTTGAACCCTAGACTTGACTCCAAATTGTATGATCTTTCAACTTTTTCATGGATACCAATTGAAGATGAGGTGGAATTATTAGAACACTGTCAACATTGTATCATTGAAATTACAGAATCTTAGAGGTGGAAGTGACCTTACACATCACAAATTCCAAACCCCTCTCTCATTTTTCAAAATAGGAAACGAAGGTTTGGAGAATTTCTATGACGTGTCTAAAGGCACACCTCCGATTTGAGAAGTCATTACACCGAAGCTGGCTCTTCCACTGACTGCTTCTGGCTTGTCCTCAGATCTCACTCTCCGTTGGAGATTGTGGACTGAGCTTGTGGGAGACCAAGCTCCCCTCTGCTTTCCTGCATCAGAGGCCCCGGGCACCCGGCCCTTTCTGATAGGAGCCTGGCCCTCGCTGAAGGAAACAGGGTTCTTCTCTCTCCCCCTTTCTGTCATTTCTTTTTCCTCTTTCTTATTTACCTAGCAGGTGAGGGGCGAGAGTTGTAAAAGAGCCATCCAGTCTTCAAGGTTCCCTACTCCCTCCCCTGTAAGACCTGGTTTTGATAAAGGTTTCCAAGTTTGAAAGTTAATAAAAATAATGCCACTGACCTCTTCATTTATTATTGTTTTTGAACTGTCTACACCTCAGAGTCCAGTTTTGTTTTCCTTTCTTTCTATGATGCCCTGGGTATAGACCCTGCTGGCTAACTGAGGGTGCGCTTTGCACAGAATCCAACAGAATCTTGCCCCTGTCTTGTAAGAATAACTACCAGGCCTTAGAGAAGATAGATTCCATTGTTTGGCTTTGCACGTCACACTTTTTTTTATGAGTCAAATCTGATAACAGAAGAGCACAAATCTAAATTTTAGCAGTAATCAAAGAAATGCAATGAAATACCCTTTCGACTATCAAATAGGCAAAAAGTAGAGAGATTGATATTTTGTGCTGGCAAGAGGGTGAGAAAACGAGCGCTCATATATTGCTGCTGTAAGTATGAATTGCTGTACCTTTTGGGAATGAGGCCAGCTATCTATTAAAAAATACAGAGATTACATTCAGTACTGTCATTTTTGTTCATTTAGTCTGTGGAAATCAAGGTTCCAGTTTTTAAGGTTATATGTTCAAGAAAGTTTATTAAAGCTCTGTTTGTAATTGCAAAAACCTGAAAACCCCTTGAATTTCTGTCAGGAAATGTTGTATAAATTATGGTTTATCTGTAATACAGAGTATATCATATAGTAATAAAGTCACAGAGTAACATTCATGGAATTATCTTACTTTTGGAAAAAGCAAGAAAACCTTCAAATGTGTGTATATGTGATTACAGATCTTCCTGGACTTATGATGGGGTTACATCCCAATAAACCCATTGTAAGTTGAAAATGCATTTAATACACCTAACCTTCCGAACTTCATAGCTTAGCCTTGCCTACCTTAAACGTGCTCAGAAGACTCTATTAGCCTAGAGTTGGGCAAAATCTTTGAACACAAAGCCTATTTTATAATAAAATGTTGAATATCTCATGTCGTTTATTGAATACTTTATTGAAAGTGAGCATCAGAATAGTTGTCAGGGTACAGAATGGTTGTCAGAGTATTGGCTCTTTCCCCTTGTGATGGTGTGGCTGACTGGCAGCTGCGGTTTGCTGCCACTGCCCAGCATCTCGAGAGTATCAGGCCACATATCGCTAACCTGGGAAGAGATCAACATTCAACAGTTTCACTGACTGCGTGTCACTTTTGAACTATAGTAAAGTCAAAAAATAGTGAGTCGGGGGCTTCCCTGGTGGCGCAGTGGTCGAGAGTCCGCCTGCCGATGTAGGGGACACGGGTTCGTGCCCCGGTCCGGGAAGATCCCACATGCCGCGGAGCGGCTGGGCCCGTGAGCCATGGCCGCTGAGCCTGTGCATCTGGGGCCTGTGCTCCGCAACGGGAGAGGCCACAACAGTAAGAGGCCCGCATACCGCAAAAAAAGAAAATAGTGAGTCGGGGAGTTCCCTAGTGGCCTAATGGTTAGGGATTCAGCACTTTCACTGTGGAGGCGCGGGTTCGATCCCTGGTCACAGCTAATAAAATGTATGCCTCGAGGGTAGAATTAGGATTGGGAAACAGACTTCAGCATATCTGTGTTGTTTGTCTTGTTATAATGAGCATGCATTGATTTTGTGATTTTTTAATAAAGTGAAAAATTTTGAAAATTTTAAAAATTTTTGAAAATTTTTAATAAAGTGAAAAAATTTTGAGGGTTCGAGAGATAGGTGGGTTATAATCTATTTTCTGTCACTTAATAGTTGTGAGAGGTTTGGTAAAGTACTTAACCTCAGTCCTCATCTGTAAAAGGGGAATAATATCTACATCACTGTGTTTGATTAAAGGAAGTAAAGTATACAAAGCATGTAGCACATTGTAATCCATCTATAAATGTTAGTTTCTTTTTCCCTCTACACAAGCAATTTGGAGTAGAATATTAAAACACATGCAAAATGTGTTCGCTCTGCTACCAGTGTGTGTTATCCTGATGTGCAAAGTGTGGCATTGGCCTACCAAAGGGGTGATTTAGTGACTCTATTTGCCCCCTTAATCCTTATAGAGACGAAGAATAATGTACAATGGTGCCTTGGCCCTCCGGGGTTGTTTATCTGGTACCTCAGTTATTAGTAATCCAGCTGCAAAGTGGGGAGGAGGGAAGAGGGCCTCTGAATAGCCAAAACAGATGTCTGAAGTTCAAGCTCCTGCTGGATCATTTATTCTTATTTTAGGTAACCCAAACAAGCTTTTCCAGTGATGATGCTATGGCAGTTACCCAGAGAGCAGCCAGGAGGGTCTGAACCCAGGGGTGCATGGAAGACTAAAATGCAAACACAAGTACTCAGGAAGCCAGATGGTCTGGGGCCAGGCCCTGTTTTCACAATTAATAACTGATCTTCATAATGATGATGCTGGATTATTAGGGAGAAATTAATTCATGCTTCATATAATCTTGTAAAGGCCCCTAATTAGAGTATGATACAGTCTAGAAGTATTACCACCAAAGATGATTAAACTTCTCAGTTTCATTGTGTAAAAAGTAAGTTTTGTTTTTGTATTAGTGCCAGAATATAGCAGAGGTCTTTATCCTATGAGGGAAAGATAGAGTAGATGCCTATAGTTAGAAATCTGGACAGCCAAGTGTGGCAGATGTTAGAAATTGTTCAAAAAGGATTTTAACCTGGAACAGTGGAATGATGTCTCACAAGTGCGTTATTTGCTTTTTGACTAAAAGAAGGTCCACAATCTATAATCCGGAATCCCTGGGGCCTGGTGAGTTTGGGAATTTAGAATTTTTCAGATTTCTTGAGAAGTAGTATGTAATGTCGTAGCCCTAACAGGGTCTGAGGCAGCACACGATAGTCAAACATATTAATACTTCTGTAGTGAAGTATTTATTAGGACAAATAGCGTATAGTTTATTTAAATAACAAACCACTAAATGACATAGTGGGATAAATATAGAATATAAATACTCTAGTAACCTTATTTCTAAGAAAACATTTTATAAATCTTTAAATTTATGCAGGTTCGATTTCAGCTAAATGTGCTGGTGCATACACAAACCATGAACATCCATCTCCTCTAGTTGCTTGAGCATCTTAGAGGAACCTCAGTGCCTGTCACCAGCAGCAGCTGGAGTGGCACCTGTGATTGCAGGAGCAGGACTAAGGGACATTTTTTTCTTTTTGCGGTATGCGGGCCTCTCACTGTTGTGGCCTCTCCCGTTGCGGAGCACAGGCTCCGGACGCGCAGGCTCAGCAGCCATGGCTCACGGACCCAGCCGCTCCGCGGCATGTGGGATCTTCCCGGACCAGGGCACGAACCTGTGTCCCCTGCATCGGCAGGTGGACTCTCAACCACTGCGCCACCAGGGAAGCCCCTAAGGGCCATTTTAAGCACTTTTTCCCAGGTCAAATGCTTCATTAATTTAGGTTTCCATCTAAGCAGTCCCTCCTAAATTATGAAAACCATCATAAGCTCATGTTCAGTGATAAATGTTCATGGTTCAAAGCTAGCCACTGACTGATCATACATTTTCACCATATCATGTAGGGATTTGTTTTACCACCTGTGTTTACAACTGCATCTCCATCATCACTGTTATCCTCATGATTAACTATATTTAAAACCATTTCACACACCCATTAGGATAACTACTATCAAAAAAACCCCAAACAATGACATTCACAGAAAGACAAGATGAAAAGGCAGAGGGCTATGTACCAGATGAAGGAACAAGATAAAACCCCAGAAAAACAACTAAATGAAGTGGAGATAGGCAACCTTCCAGAAAAAGAATTCAGAATAATGATAGTGAAGATGATCCAGGACCTCGGAAAAAGAATGGAGGCAAAGATCGAGAAGATGCAAGAAATGTTTAACTTAGAAGAATTAAAGAACAAACAGAGATGAACAATACAATAACTGAAATTAAAACTACACTAGAAGGAATCAATAGCAGAATAACTGAGGCAGAAGAACGGATAAGTGACCTGGAAGACAGAATGGTGGAATTCACTGATGCAGAATGGAATAAAGAAAAAAGAATGAAAAGAAATGAAGACAGCCTAAGAGACCTCTGGGACAACATTATATGCAACAACATTCACATTATAGGGGTCCCAGAAGGAGAAGAGAGAGAGGAAGGACCAGAGAAAATATTTGAAGAGATTATAATCGAAAACTTCCCTAACACGGGAAAGGAAATAGCCACCCAAGTCCAGGAAGTGCAGAGAGTCCCATACAGGATAAACCCAAGGAGAAACACACTGAGACACATAGTAATCAAACTGGCAAAAATTAAAGACAAAGAAAAATTATTGAAAGCAGCAAGGGAAAAACGACAGATAACATACAAGGGAACTCCCATAAGTTTAACAGCTGATTTCTCAGCAGAAACTCTACAATCCAGAAGGGAGTGGCATGATATACTTGAAGTGATGAAAGGGAAGAACCTACAACCAAGATTACTCTACCCAGCAAGGATCTCATTTAGATTCGATGGAGAAATCAAAAGCTTTACAGACAAGCAAAAGCTAAGAGAATTCAGCACCACCAAACCAGCTCTACAACAAATGCTAAAAGAACTTCTCTAAGTGGGAAACACAAGAGAAGAAAAGGACCTACAAAGACAAACCCAAGACAATTAAGAAAATGGTCATAGGAACATATGGATTGATAATTACCTTAAACGTGAATGGATTAAATGCTCCAACCAAAAGACACAGGCTTGCTGAATGGATACAAAAACAAGACCCATCTATATGCTGTCTACAAGAGACCCACTTCAGACCTAGGGTCACATACAGACTGAAAGTGAGGGGATGGAAAAAGATATTCCATGCAAATGGAAATCAAAAAAGCTGGAGTAGCAATACTCATATCAGATAAAATACACTTTAAAATAAAGAATGTTACAAGAGACAAGGAAGGACACTACATAATGATCAAGGGATCAATCCAAAAAGAAGATATAACAATTATAAATATATATGCACCCAACATAGGAGCACCTCAATACATAAGGCAACTGCTAATAGCTTTAAAACAGGAAATCGACAGTAACACAGTAATAGTGGGGGACTTTAACACGTCACTTACACCAATGGACAGATCATCCAAAATGAAAATAAATAAGGAAACAGAAGCTTTAAATGACAAAATAGACCAGATAGATTTAATTGATATTTACAGGACATTCCATCCAAAAACAGCTGATTACACTTTCTTCTCAAGTGCGCATGAAACATTCTCCAGGATAGATCACATCTTGGGTCACAAATCAAGCCTCAGTAAATTTAAGAAAATTGAAATCATATCAAGCATCTTTTCTGACCACAACGCTATGAGATTAAAAATGGATTACAGGGGAAAAAAACGTAAACACAAACACATGGAGGCTAAACAATACATTACTAAATAACCAAGAGATTGGTGAAGAAATCAAAGAGGAAATCAAAAAATATCTAGCGACAAATGACAATGAAAACGCGATGATCCAAAACCTACAGGGTGCAGCAAAAGCAGTTCTAAGAGGGAAGTTTATAGCTATGCAAGCCTACATCAAGAAACAAGAAAAATCTCAAACAATCTAACCTTATACCTAAAAGACCTAGAGAAAGAAGAACAAACAAAACCCAAGGTTAGCAGAAGGAAAGAAATCATAAAGATCAGAGCAGAAATAAATGAAATAGAAACAAAGAAAACAATAGCAAAGATCAATAAAACTAAAAGCTGATTCTTTGAGAAGATAAACAAAATTGATAAACCATTAGCCAGACTCATCAAGAAAAAGAGGGCGAGGACTCAAATCAATACAATTAGAAATGAAAAAGGAGAAGTTGCAACAGACACTGCAGAAATACAAAGCATCCTAAGAGACTACTACAAGCAACTGTATGCCAATAAAATGGACAACCTGGAAGAAATGGATAAATTCTTAGAAAGGTATAACCTTCCAAGACTGAACCAGGAGGAAATAGAAACTATGAACAGACCAATCACAAGTAATGAAATTGAAACTGTTATTCAAAATCTTCCAACAAACAGAAATCCAGGACCAGATGGCTTCACAGGTGAATTTTATCAAACATTTAGAGAAGAGCTAACACCCATCCTTCTCAAACTCCAAAAAATTGCAGAGGAAGGAACACTCCCAAACTCATTCTATGAGGCCACCATCACCCTGATACCAAAACCAGACAAAGATACTACAAAAAAAGAAAATTACAGACCAATATCACTGATGAACATAGATGCAAAAATCCTCAACAAAATACTAGCAAACAGAATCCAACAACACATTAAAAGGATCATACACCATGATCAAGTGGAATATATCCCAGGGATGCAAGGATTCTGTAATATGTGCAAATCAATTAATGTCGTACACCATGTTAACAAATTGAAGGAGAAAAACCATATGATCGTATCAATAGATGCAGAAAAAGGTTCTGACAAAATTCAACACCCATTTATGATAAAAACTCTCCAGAAAGTGGGCATAGAGGGAACCTACCAGAAAACTATAAGACACTGTTGAAAGAAATGAAAGATGATACCAAAAGATGGAGAGATATACCATGTTCTTGGATTGGAAGAATCAATATTGTGAAAATGACTATACTACCCAAAGCAATCTACAGGTTCAGTGCAATCCCTTTCAAATTACCAATGGCATTTTTTACAGAACTAGAACAAAAAAAATCTTAAAATTTGTATGGAGACACAAAAGACCCCAAATAGCCAAAGCAGTCTTGAGGGAAAAAAACGGAGCTGGAGGAATCAGACTCCCTGACTTCAGACTATACTACAAAGCTACAGTAATCAAGACAATATACTACTGGCACAAAAACAGAAACATAGGTCAATGGAACAAGATAGAAAGCCCATAGATAAACCCACACACCTATGGTCAACTAATCTATGACAAAGGAGGCAAGGATATACAATGGAGAAAAGACAGTCTCTTCAATAAGTGGTGCTGGGAAAACTGGACAGCTACATGTAAAAGAATGAAATTAGAACACTCCCTAACACCATACACAAAAATAAACTCAAAATGGATTAGAGACCTAAATGTAAGACTGGACACTATAAAACTCTTAGAGGAAAACATAGGAAGAACACTCTTTGACATAAATCACAGCAAGATCTTTTTTGATCCACCTCCTAGAGTAATGGAAATAAAAGCAAAAATAAACAAATGGCACCTAATGAAACTTCAAAGCTTTTGCACAGCAAAGGAAACCATAAACAAGGCGAAAAGACAACCCTCAGAATGGGTAAAAATATTTGCAAACGAATCAATGCACAAAGGTTTAATATCCAAAATATATAAACAGCTCATGCAGCTCAATATTAAAAAAAGAAACAACCGAATCCAAAAATGGGCAGAAGACCTAAATAGACATTTCTCCAAAGAGGACATACAGATGGCCAAAAAGCACATGAAAAGCTGCTGAACATCACTAATTATTAGAGAAATGCAAATCAAAACTACAATAAGGTATCACCTCACACCAGTTAGAATGGGCATCAGAAAATCTACAAACAACAAATGCTGGAGAGGGTGTGGAGAAAAGGGAACCCTCTTGCACTGTTGGTGGGAGTGTAAATTGATACAGCCACTATGGAGGACAGTATGGAGCTTCCTTAAAGAACTAAAAATAGAATTACCATATGGTCCAGCAATCCCACTACTGGGCATATACCCAGAGAAAACCATAATTCAAAAAGACACATGCACCCCAATGTTCATTGCAGCACTGTTTACAATAGCCAGGTCATGGAAGCAACCTAAATTTCCATCGACAGATGAATGGATAAAGAAGATGTGGTACATATATACAATGGAATATTACTCAGCCATAAAAAGGAACGAAATTGGGTCATTTGTTGAGATGTGGATGGATCTAGAGACTGTCATACAGAGTGAAGTAAGTCAGAAAGAGAAAACCAAATATCGAATATTAGCGCATATATGTGGAACCTAGAAAAATGGTACAGATGAACCGGTTTGCAGGGCAGAAATTGAGACAGATGTAGAGAGCAAACGTATGGACACCAAGGGGGGAAAGCGGCGGGGGTGGTGGTGGTGGTAGTGTGATGAATTGGGCGATGGGGTTTGACATGTATACACTGATGTGTATAAAATTGATTAAAAAAAAAAAAAAAAGCCCAAACGAAAGGATGTAGAGAAGGATGTAGAGAAACTGGAAGACTTGTGCCCTGTTGGTGGGAATGTAAAATGGTACAGTCATTGTGGAAAAGAACGTGGCAGTTCCTCAAAAAGTTAAAAATAGAATTACTATATAATTCAGCAATTCCACTACTGGCTAAATACTCAAAAGAATTTAAAACTTGGTCTCGAAGGGATATTTGTACACCCATTTTCATGGCAGCACTATTCACATTAGCTAAAACATGGAAGCAACTCAAGTGTCCGTCACTGATGAATGGATAAGCAAAATGTAGTATATACAGCCTTAAAAAAAAAGGAAATTCTGCAATATGCTACAAGATGGATGAACCTTGAGGACACTGTGCTAAGTGAAATAAGCCAGTCACAAAAAAGACAAATACTATATGATTCCACTTACTTGAGGTACTTAGAATAGCCGAAATCATAAAGACAGAAATTGCAATGGTGGTTGCCAGGGGCTGAGGCGAGGGCAGGCTGGGGGATTGTTTATATAAGGAAAAGAGTTTAAGTTTCACAGAATGAAAAGAGTTTTGGGGATGGATGATGGCAATGGTTGTACAACAATGTTACTGTATTTTAATACCACTGAGCTGTACACTTAAAAATGGTTAAGATGGGGCTTCCCTGGTGGCGCAGTGGTTGAGAGTCCACCTGCCGATGCAGGGGACACGGGTTCGTGCCCCGGTCCGGGAGGATCCCACATGCCGCGGAGTGGCCGGGCCCGTGAACCATGGCCGCTGAGCCTGCGCGTCTGGAGCCTGTGCTCCGCAGCAGGAGAGGCCACAACAGTGAGAGGCCCGCGTAGAAAAAAAAAAGTTAACATGGTAAATTTTGTGATGTGTATTTTACCACAAGAAAAAAAATACATCCACACAAAATCTTAAAAAAAAAAACCACTTCAGCAATTTCCCCACTCAAGACATGCATAATGGAAGCATCATTGTCAATGTGGAATGTTTCATTGATGTCAACTTTATTTATACTTTTAGCTGATAAACTTTTAGCAAAAGGTGGTCTTCTCATTAGTGATAGGAAATCCTTCAAAGTATTCATCTGTGGATTTAGCTTTAAACACTACTGTAAACCAAAGTCCAAGCACAGACTTTTAACTTTGAAATAATCTTAGATTTTCAGAAAAGTTGCAAAGATACTACCGAGTTCCCATATACTCTGCGCCCATCTTCCACTAATGTTAAGTAACCATGGCACATTTGCCAAAACTAAGAAATTAACAATGGTATCATACTATTCCTTAACGCCCACACTTTATCCGATTTCACCAGTTTTCCCATTAATGACCTTTTTTCTGTTCTAGGATCCAATCCAGGTTACCCCGTTGCATTTAATCATCATGTCTCCTTGGTCTCCTTGAGTCTGTGGCAGTTTCTCAGTCACTCCTTTTTATAACCTTGAAACTGTTGTGGTGTGCTGGTCAGGTATTTTGTAAAATGTCCCTCGATTTGAGTTTGTCTGATTTTTCTCATGATTTGTGTGTGGTTATGCATCATATCAATGACAAGCACTTTTAATATTGATTTATCACCGTAATTCCAAGCCTTAGCACCTGTATTAATGGCATCCTGAAGACTGAACTTTTCCAGGAAGTCTGATTCTGAGGCCCTCGTTAACTGCTGCAAGCAAGCACCTAGGGCAATTTTTGTCTTATTTCTTAAGTGATTTTGCTTGTTCTTCCCGGAGGGTAAAATTTCACATTGGCATCACAAGAAGTTCAGGATAGGCATGTGGAGCACTTCTTTAGGAAGAGTAAAACCTCACAGTCCTTCCTGAGCAGCCTGCCTGCAGTGAACGCCCACTGCCATCGTAAAATCCTTCTTGACCCGTCACAGTACAGTAAGTCCCCTACTTACGAAGTCTCCGTTCAGAGAGCACCATTCGTAAGTCCAATTTGTAAGTCCAGCAAAGTTAGCCTAGGTACCCAACTAACACAGTTGGCTATATAGTACTGTACTGTAATAGTTTTATAGTATTTTTCACACAAATAATACGTAAAAAACAAACAGAAAAAATAAAACATTTTGAATCTTACAGTATGGTACCTTGAAAAGTACAGTAGTACAGTACAACAGCTGGTATACAGAGGCTGGCATCAAATGAACAGGCAAGAAGAGTTACTGACTGGAGGAGGGAGAGGAGGTGGGAGATGGTAGAGCTGAAGGATCCTCAGCAATAGGAGATGGAGGGCAAGCTGCAATTTCGTTCATGCCTGACATCGATGGCACAGGTTCTGGTTCCTTGCTGGATTCAATTCTATCTACCCTCTTCAAAAAACGATACAGTGATGTCTGGGTGGTAGCTCTTTTTTTCTCGTCACAAATGACCCAGTAGCAGTGGATTGCATGCTGAATGGCTGCTGCAACCTTTGTGTACCATTCTACGTTTGGGTCCTGTGCCTCAGAAACTAACAGTACCTCCTCAAGGAAAATCCCCTTGCCATTTCCTGTGCTGTGAATCTCTTCGGTTCTTTAGTTACTTCTTCCTCTTGTCTCTTCATCCTTTCTCCGGGCCTCCAGTTGCATCAGGTCTTCATTAGTAAGCTCCTCGTTTTGCGCAGCAGGGCGTTCAGTAAAGTTGTCCCCTTGCAGATCTAGTTCCAGCTTCTCGCTGAGGGTCACTCAGTTGCTGAAGACCTCTTTGGACTCCTCATCCACCTTCTCAAATCTACAAAAATCGTGAACAAACTGCAGGCAAAGTTTCTTCCAAACCTCATTCATGGTGACTGCTGTAAACTCACACCAAGAAGAGTCAATGTTTTTTATGGCCTTGTAGATGTTATAGTCCTTCCAAAATTGTCACAAGGTTGTTCCTGATTCATCACTTGCCTTTACTGCCTGATGAAAAGTGTGATGTGAATAATATTTCTTGAAAGTCTCTATAACTCCTTGGTCCATAGGTTGGATGAGCGACGTAGTATTCGGTGGTAGATGCAGTACTTTGACATTGGGATGAAAGTCATCCATGAATGGGGGGTGGCCCAGAGCACTGTCGAGCAGCAAAAGAATTTTGAATAGGATGTCCTTCAAGCAATATTCCTCTACCTCTGGGATAAAGTGGTGGAAAAACCAGTCCTGGAAAATGGCCTGTGTAACGCAGGCTTTGGGGTTACTCTTCCACACAACAGGAAGTGAGCCCTTGGCTATGTTTTTAAGGGCTCTTGGGTTCTCTGAATGATAAACTAAAAGAGGCTTCAGCTTCATATCGCTGGAAGCATTGCCACCAAACAACAGAGTTAGCCTATCCTTTGCTGAGTTATACCCTGACATCAACATTTTCTCCTTCCTGATGTAACTTTGATCTGGCATCCTCTTCCAGTACAGTCCTGTCTCATCCACATTAAAAACCTGCTTGGGTAAATACATGCCTTCATCAAGAATTTCTAGAAGTGTTGCAGGAGATTCCCGGGCAGCTACCATATCTGCACTTACTGCCTCACCACTTACTTTTACATTTACTTTTACATTGTGGCTGTAGCCTTGAACAGATGAAACTAGCCATGGTTGGCATTAAAAGATGCACCCTTTGATTTTTCACTGTGTTTCTTCTTCAAGTCTTCATAAAGGCTTTTAGCTTTCTCTTGAATCAGCATTAAGCTAAGCGGGACTCGACCATGGATGCTGATCCTGTATCCACACCGAGAAGTTTCTCCATCTCCTCCATCACTTTTCCATGCTTCGATATTATTGTTGACATCATCGGCACAGCAGACTTCACACGTTCCATGATCTTGTCCGTGTTCTTTAGAATCGTGCCGATGGTTGAACAATTCATGTTATAAGAACAAGCGATGTCTACCATCTTTTTGTCTCTCTCCACTCTCTCAGTTATTTTCACTTTTGTTTCCATTGTTATCACTTGGCACTTCTTAGCAGTACCAGCTACATCACCGCTGCTTTTATGCTTGCTTCCGGACATCCTGGGCTTGAAATAAAGATGCTGTACTACTGTATTCTATACAGTACTGTACAGTAAAGTACACAAAAGCACAGCCACATGTAGAGAATGCACATACGTGACAATGTACGCCAGACACATGAACTAACAACGTGGTTTGAAAGTTCGAAACTTGAAGGTTCACATGTAGGGTACTTACTGTATTTCTCTGGTTACCTATGATTTGGTTGCATAGTGCAGCCCAGGTAAGGCATGTACACCTTTTGGACATCTTGGAGGCTGCTCTTTCCAGTCACTGCCAGTTTTGTCTAACGTGGGCAGCAGCTGTGACACACCCAAGACCTGTGGATCTCACTCTTCAGAGTTGTTGATGTCTTTCCAGGAATGTATCTCCAGGAAAGAGCTGTTTCATCAGCATTGTCGATCTGCTCAAGAATAAGGTTTTTACCAGATATGATTTTATCAAATTTACCCACATAATTTTCTGATGTTTTCTGATCATTAGAAGCTTTTTCCACTTGATTTTCAGATTATTTTACACAATGATGCTTCTTTAATATCTGTAGCCAATTCTAATAAATGTTCACACATACCTTCAGGTTCTGTTCTTCATGGCACAGTCTAGCTATATTCTAGATATATGTTCCCTTCTGTGGAATCCACTCAACCAAAACATGGTCAAGATCTTATATTTTTGTCCTATGTAGCATTTTCCTGTTTTTATTAATTTTTGTTAATTATCACTATATACCTTAAACAACTTGTTTCTTTAAGTCATATTTAACAATTATTCTACTCCATCATCCTTAGTAAAATGCCTCACAGACACCAGGATTAAGCTTCTGAAATAACTTCACTGTCTGTGCTGTTGTTAATGAGAGATGCTTCTTTTCTTCTGTTTATCTTCTCACTGTTACAACAGGGGTATCTTTGACTGACGTTTTCATGGTTACAGAGAACAAAAAAAGCAACAAAACACCAGCAATCAGCAGGTATTTTGGGAGGAATGTTATGACACAACTGAGTCTTAGGTCAGTTCAAGCCAGGGTTTGCTGCAAAATAAGTTTTGTGCCAAACTTATGGAACAACTTTTGGTTTTAAGAGCTTTCAGACTTCAGAATTGCCAATAAGGAATACGGTCCTAATTTTTTGGAAGAAATTTTTTATGTAGTGAAAGAAGTAACAGTTTCCTCATACATTCATTAAAAAATGTTTCCTAAGTACCTAGGGCAGTGACTCCCAGTTTTTTTTTGTTTGTTTGTTTGTTTGTTTTTTTGCGGTACGCGGGCCTCTCACTGTTGTGGCCTCTCCCGTTGCGGAGCACAGGCTCCGGACGCGCAGGCTCAGCGGCCATGGCTCACGGGCCCAGCCGCTCCGCGGCATGTGGGATTCTCCCGGACCGGGGCACAAACCCATGTTCCCTGCATCGGCAGGCGGACTCTCAACCACTGCGCCACCAGGGAAGCCCTGACTCCCAGTTTTTTTGTTTTTAACCAGAGACCCCGTTAGCCTTGGAGCTATATATATACAACTGCCAAACACAGGTTCTGATCAGTATGGATAACCGGCTTAACCAAACTGAAATGTCATTTATAGAAACAACAAATATTTTGACTTGTATAATAATTCAGGCTATGCATAAAATTTATTAGCTTAATATATATTGTAGCTTAAATATATGTTGAAAATAGCATAGATTCGAAGTCCAAGGGTCTCAGGCTGCTAACTGCCACATATGTCCCAGGTTCTGCACACAAAAGTAAACGTACAGTTCTTAGAAGTACAAAGTGAGTAACATGGAGCCCCCCCATGTGAAGCTGAGCTGTAGGTGTCCATGGCTCAGGACTTACAATTTAGAATGAGCACTGGGAAGTTTCATAGATCTTGTACTCAAGGCGAAAAAGCAAGCACAAGTAGAAGTGGGACTTCAGAGGAATGAGTGACTAGGAGTCTGCCTAGGGAGGTTAGGGAAGAAATAGGAAGACCTAACAGAGTTAAGTGTTGCCTGTCCTCGACTTTGTAGAATGAGTGGATTTTAGTGGATGAGTGGGAGAGATTTCTAGACATCCCCCACCCTGATATCTGTGCCCTCCCTCTTCATCAGTAGTAGATCTTATTTGGCTGAAAGAAAGGGAAAACTTCCTATTCTCCCTTGCAGCTAGGAGAGGCCACTGACTGAATTTTAGCCAGTGGCACGTAAGCAGAAATGGTGTATACGGCTTAGGGAGTGAGACATGAACATGTGGTGAGTTTGAAGGTCATTAAGTAGCTGGGGAAGTAGCAAGATGGCGTAGAAAAGAGAAGAGATAAAGCCTTGTGCAAGTTCTTAGAGCCTGATGCAATACTTTCCCTCTGTTGTTTCTCAATAGCAGTTCAACACTGAATCAACACAGCAAATAACGCAGAGACCAGCCAGAGCCTTGTCCCGTGGGTTCAGTACCACGCAACAGCAAGAAACTTCCTTAATAGAGCCATTGTCCACTGGTCCATCCGTCTGAGGGGGAAAGGCCAGTGCCCTGCCTTTAACACCTCATCAATGGCCCGGTTCCTTTTACATCCCAGTCGTCATTGTTATCCTGTCAGCCACTTAAGTGTATTTAGTATTTACATGTAAAGGAATTACTACAGAGTAGGCCCAATTTTAGCTTACTTTACTTATTCAAAACAAAACAAAACAGCCAGCCACAAAAGATAGAAGACAAACCACTGAAAAGGGTGGTATCAGTGTACAAGTTCTTATAATAAAAATACTACAATCAGGACTTCCCTGGTGGTCCAGTCGTTAGGACTCTGTGCTTCCACTGCAGGGGGCATGGGTTCATCCCTGGTTGGGGAACTAAGATCCTGTGAGATGTGAAGCGCAGCCAAAAAAATTTTTTTTTAGAAACAAAAAACTACAATAACCTAAGGATTGCAGTCCTGTGGTTTCTACCTGATCCTAAGGATCCTCATGTGACAGCTACGGAGGCACTTACTAACATCTTCAAATTAGCCTTATATCCTTGTGGTAGTTTCACATACTTAACTGGAATTTCAACTACAACACTGGTGTTCTGTGCGATACAACCAGAACACACGTTTCCCAATGTATGACTAGGATATTTGCTCCCAATATAACAATTGGAAAATAGAAGTGAAAGTAAGTTCTGCCAAAATTGACAGTAAAACTTTGGGTCTGAAATGGGTTATTTTTATGTAATAACCAGGTATTTGAATTACCAATAAGTGTATGGCAATGGCACCCCCCAAAACTGGTTGTAAAACTACAACACTACAGAGATTTTAGAAGATGTTAATAAATGTACAGAGTCTATTAAAAAAAAGGGGGGCAAAAATTTTAGTTGGAACCTAAAACTAATGTCATCTCACTTTGTCAAGTCCTCCCCTAAATGTTATGGCTTCATGCATTAATGTTTTACCAATCCAATTGTATGACAGGGTATACAAGGAAGAATTCTTAACTTTATTCATGTTGCTTTAAGAATATAAAATATGGCAATTTCTCCATGTTTGCTTTTTATTTTATTTATTTATTTTATTTTTGGGGGCTGTGTTGGGTCTTCGTTGCTGTGCGCAGGCTTTCTCTAGTTGCAGCGAGCGGGGTCTACTCTTGGTTGCAGTGCGCAGGCTTTCTCTAGTTGCAGCGAGCGGGGTCTACTCTTCGTTGCTGTGCGCAGGCTTTCTCTAGTTGCAGCGAGCGGGGTCTACTCTTGGTTGCAGTGCGCAGGCTTCTCATTGCAGTGGCTTCTCCTTGTTGAAGTTTCTCTTTGTTGTGGAGCAGGGGCTCTAGGCGCAGGCTCTGTAGTTGTAGCTCACGGGCTCTAGAGCGCAGGCTCAGTAGTTGTGGCACACAGGCTCTAGAGAACAGACTCAGTAGTTGTGGCGCACAGGCTTAGTTGCTCCACGGCATGTGGGATCTTAGGGCTCGAACCTGTGTCCCCTGCACTGGCAGGCAGATTCTTAACCACTGCGCCACCAGGGAAGTCTCGTCAGGTTTGCTTTTTAAGAGCAAGAGTGTTAACGGAAGTTTTGTTATGCTAATAGTCCCTCAGGTACTTCTGCAGAACTCTGGGGCTGCAGATTCATTCTCCAGCACGTGTTGCCAAATGCAACATATTTTTGGATCAGCAAAACTGTTTTTGCTGATGAACTAAGGAACAACTCCAAGACTTTCTAACTTGCTCTGGATTTCTGGATAGATATTTGTAAATTTTTTTTTTCCCAGAAAAACTACTGCCTACTTGTAAAACTCAGGAACTTCTAAGTGCAATGTACTAACCAGTTTGACTCCCTTCCTGAGCAGTGCCACTGACACAGTCTGGGCTCATCAGGGAGACAAAGCCAGGTGCTCTTCCTCTCTCCTGCGGCCCAGGCTTGGTTTGAAGCAGGGAGCCTTGGCCGGGGCCTCCCAGGGTTTCAGAAGTAATAGTGACAGGGTGGGTCCTGGGAGGCTGGTTGAGAAAAAAGCTGTCCAGGGAAGCCACCACTTCAGACTCTGTTGCTGTTACTTTAGAGGCTTCGTTTATCATAGACAAAGCCTGGTCAGCTCTTTAACTACTAATCCATTTTTCAGCTTTACAAACTTCTCTAAGGTGAGCTTGTTAGAAATGCAGAATCTCTGGCCTCACCCTAGACCTACTGGATCAGAATCTGCATTCTTAATAAGGTCTCCCAAGTGATTCGCTTGCACATTAAAGTTTGATAGCACTGGGTTAGGGGTCTTGAGGAGAGTAGAGAAGGGGAATTATATAGAGTTGACGAGGGGCACACAACAGGACGGCCCAACTGTGGCACTTGAGCTTGTACCCCTGAGTGTCTCATGGCCCCGATCCCCACAGTTGGGTGATTTCCTCCAGTAGCTCTTAGGCAGCTCAGGCATAGAAACAAAATCCTGCATTCAGATTGACAGGAGGTTGGAGATGAGCAGAGCAGGCGTGTCTGAAAGAGAAAAGATTCAGAGATGAGCATGTGATCATGAGAATGGCCCAAATGGTGCAGAATGGCGTCAAGGCTGGATAGGAAGGAGGGTGGCCATGAAGAAAGAGGATGACAGCCTGTATATTTCTAGTAACTCGAAGCAGGTAAAGTGGAGGGGAAAGCTGCATGGCAGAGTAGTGGTCTGAGATTGCTACGTAGGAGCTGTGGAACTGTTGATAGGTCTAGAGAACACTGCCCAATAGAACTTTATGGATGAGGGAAATGTTCTATATCTGAGCTGTCTAATACAGTATCCCCTGGCCACGTGTGGCTGTTCAGCAGTTGAAATATGTCTAGTGTGACTGAGGAACTGAATTTTAAACTTTATTTGATTTTAATTAAAATAGCCCCATGTGGCTAGGGGCTACCATACTAGACAGGCCAGGTCTAGATTTGCAGTATTATGGGATCCTAAATTGTAAATTCAGGCAGAAGTTTTTGTTTGAAGTTTGAATTTGCATGCTAAAGAAGGATACGTTAGTATTTTATTTTATCTTTTTTTTTCTTTTTTTTGGCCCCGTGGCATGTGGGATCTTACTTCCGCAGCCAGGAGTCAAATCCACGCCCCCTGCAGTGGAAGGGCAGAGTCTTAACCACTGGACCGCCAGGGAAGTCCCCAGTACCGTAGTATTTTACACCTAAAATTAACCCAAAGACACAGAACTCAAGTCATACTACTACTCCGTTGCATATAATCCATGAGCTAAGGAGCCAGGTGACTGAGGCAGTACCACTAAAGGAAGAAAGGAGATCAAGAAAGAAGGATGTGGGGCTTCCGTGGTGGCGCAGTGGTTGAGAGTCCGCCTGCCGATGCAGGGGACGCGGGTTCGTGCCCCGGTCCGGGAGGATCCCACGTGCTGCGGCAGCGGCTGGGCCCGTGAGCCATGGCCGCTGAGCCTGCGCGTCCGGAGCCTGTGCTCCGCAACGGAAGAGGCCACAACAGTGAGAGGCCCGCGTACTGCAGAAGGATGTAACAGAAAACAGCACAGGGAGCAGTCACACTCTTTTCTGGCTGGCCCCCTGAGACCAAGAAGGAACTTTATGGTGGGTGGGCCAGTGTCTCCCTATGTCCAGAGCAACAACGTGAACAAGCAGCCTTCAAGAGCTGGACCCCGTGGCTTCCTCCACTCAGCCAACTCGTGTCTGGGATTTCCCCTCCCAAGGAGAGGGTTAGGGCTCTCAACTTCCGGGGAAGGAGGAGGACTGGATTCTAGCCCATGTCAGGAATTCCTGACAGCACAGTCTGCTGACTTCCCTCTGCTGACACCAGGGGTTCTCAACCTCAGCTGCCTAAAAATCACACAGGGAGCTGGAAGAACCCAGATTCCCAGGCATCCTCCAAGATTCTGATTCAGTAGGTCTGGAATAGAACCAAGAAACTGAAAAAAATTGTATTTAGTTTTATTTAAGTAGTGTTAAATAGAAAAGGATGTACACAGTGAAAAGTATCTCTCTCTCCAACCCTAGCTCCTAGACCCCTCTAGAGGAAGTTTCACGTCTAGCCTTTGGGAGGTATTAAATAAGTATGTGCATATATATCTTTTAAGAATTGTGAGGGGACTTCCCTGGTGGCGCAGTGGTTAAGAATCTGCCTGCCAATGCAGGGGACTTGGGTTCGAGCCCTGGTCCGGGAAGATCCCACATGCCGCGGAGCAGGTAAGCCCGTGTGCCACAACTACTGAGCCCATGCGCCACGACTACTGAAGCCCGCGCGCCTAGAGCCCGTGCTCTGCAACAAGAGAAGCCACCGCAATGAGAAGCCTGCGCACCCCAACGAAGAGTAGCCCCCGCTCGCTGCAGCTAGAGAAAGCCCGCGTGCAGCAACGAAGACCCAACACAGCCAAAAAGAAAAAAAAAAAAGAATTGAGATATTCATCCATTCACATATAACGATGTATAACACATAACTACAGTCTTATACCTAGGCGAAGAAATAGGACAGGGCCAGGGTTTTGGGAGCCCATCTTACACTGGGCCCTGTCAAACACACCTCCTCTGCCCTGCCTGGTAACCACCATCCTAATCTGGGTAGTAATCATTCACTTGCTCTTCATTTTTGTGCAGCTATGAATGCTCTCCCAAATGATGTATTGTTAGCTCAGCCTAACTCTTGAATTTCATATTGTTGAAATCATATTGCAGACATTCTTCTGTGATTTTCTTTTTTCACACATTTTAAGAATCATCCATACTGATGTGTATGGCTACAGGTTGTTTACTTTCACTGTTATATAGTAGTCTATTGCACGAGTGCACCACAATTTCTCCAGTCTACCACTGGTGGACATTTGGGTTGTTTCAAGCTTCTGGCTTTTGGAAAAAAAAGTGCCAAAATGAAAGCTCTGGTGCGTGAGTCCTGATGCACAGAAGCACACATTTCTGTATGGTCTACACCTGGAATGGAATTGCCAGGACACAGGGTATGCATATCAACAGTAGTGGTATTGTCAGTGTTGAATTTTTGCCAATCAAATGCATATATAATGGTATTTCATTATGCTTTTAGTTTGCATCCCCATCATAATTAATTAGCATCTTTTCAAATATTAGTTGGCCATTTGAGTTTCCTCTATTTTGAAGTGCCTGTTCAAGGCTTTTAACCATTTTTCTATTACATTTTTTTAAACTAAGTTTTATACCTAGTACACTCTGAGAAGAAATTACTTTTATTTATTTAGGCTGCTTGGGGCCTTAGTTGCAGCACGCGGGATCTTTGCTGCGGCACGCGGGATCTTTGCTGTGGCACGTGGGCTCTTAGTTGCGGCATACGGGATCTGGTTCCCCCACCAGGGATCGAACACGGGCCCCCTGCATTGGGAGCGTGGAGCCTTACCCACTGGACCACCAGGGAAGTCTTCTATTACATTTTTGAACTTTTTTGTTTTTTACTGTTTTGTCAGATTTCTTTATGTATTCCCTATGTATTTCTTTGTTGATTATGTGTTGTGAAAATCTTCTCCCACTTTGTGGCTTTTCTCTTCACTCATTGGAGCATTTCTTATTTTGAAGTAATTTCAGACTTACAGAAAAGCTGCAAAAATAATACGCTTCATCTAGCTTCCCCTAATGTTAAAAACATATAATCACAGTACAATTATCATGATCAGGACATAAATGCTAATATCGTATTAAATACGATTACAACTTTATTTGAATTTCACTTAATGTCCTTTATCTATTCCAGGACCCCACACTGCATTTAGTTGTTGGGTCTACTTAATCCTCTGACAATCTGTGACAGTTCCTCACTCTTTCTTTCATGTCCTTGACACTTGAGATGAGTACTGGTCAGGTGTTTTGTAGAATGTCTCTCAGTTTGGGTTTGTCTGATGTTTTCTCATGGATCAGGATTAGGCCTTTTTGACAAGACTGCCACCGAAGTGATGTGTCCTTCTCAGTGTATCACATTAAGGGGGTACCTGATGTTAGTATGTCCTATTACTGGTGATGTTAACCTTGATCACTTGGCTAAGTGTTGTCTACTGGGTATCTCCACTATTGAGTTACTATTTTTACCTTTGTACAATGATTGATAAATATAATGGGGGAGATACTTGGAGACTATGATGCCACATTTCAAAGCTTCAAATCTCTGCCCACAGTAATTAGCCTGTGACAGTTATTACTGCGGTGTTTGCCTAAAGATGATTTCGTATTCTGCTTACTCTGTTTGTGAACTGGAATTCTTCCATATAGAAGAGCTCACTCTTCTCCCCCATGTATTTTTATCAATATAGAGTCATGGATACTTATTTCATTCTATGAGTAATAATTAAATATTTAAAAATTTTTGTTCAAATTGTTCCAGCTTTTCACCATTAGGAGCTGCCTCTGTTAGCTCCTCCATCTTCTTTACATACCCTCATCCTTTTACAAGGATTTAGTTTCTGGCTCCCCAAGATCATCTTTAATATTCCTTGTGCAGCCCTGGAATGAATCACTTCTTCAAGGAGCTCTGATTTCTCTTATTGGAGAAAGAGTATAGGAACCAAGTTCTGGGTGCTAGGTGTTATCATAGCTACTCTCAGGGGCCCTCTCAAGGAAGTGTTTGTGTGTGCGTGTGTGTGTGTACATTAGCACACATACACATCTGTGTTTACTTCTATATTTATCTGTACATCTATTAAAAATTAGTTCACCCTGACACCTTCCATTCCATTTTAACACCATTAAGGCCCATTCTAGTCGTCCCCATTTCCTTAGTTGTAACTTCTTTCTCCAACAGTTTAATGCATTTTCTGTGCTTCATAATAAGTTACCACAAATTTAGTGGCTAAGAACAACACCCATTTATTATTTCAGTTTCTGTAGGTCAGAAGTCTGGCACAGCATACTAGGTTCTCTGCTGCCTTCTCATCTGGAGGCTTGACTGAGGAGGGATCTGTCTCCATGCTCCCTTGGGTTGTTGGCAGATTCATTTCTTTGTGGCTATAGAATTCCTAGCAGCTTGCTTTTTCAAACCCAGCAATGGAAAGAGAGCTTCAAGTCCATGACCTCTAGACTCTCTTTCAAAGGGCTTGCCTGATTGGTCAGTCCCATCCAGGAGACTATTTTCATCTTAAAATCAGCTGATTAGGGACTGTAATTATATCTGCAAAGTCCCTTCACCTTTGCCATATTCTACTGGTTAGAAGCAACCACTGCACTGGTTCAGCCTTCACTGAAGGAAAAGGGATTACAGAAGCTGTGACTCACTAGGGGTCACTTCAGGGTGTGTCTGCCTCATGGGGTGTGTTCAGTCCTAATATACACAATGACATTATACAAAATGACAGAATTATTAACTCACACCTCTGTGAGCAACAGATTACTACTAGATTATTTGTGCACAGTTCATCTTAGCCTTATGGTACCCAGTCAAAATACTAATTTCCAGTTACTTAATTCTTTTCGTCCCAATTCCCTTTAGTGTGGTTATGTTATCATTTGTAATAGGTCCGGTTGTAATTGGTTCCTATTTGGGGTTCCTCCTTCACCCACACACACCCTGGTTGATTTTCATTTTTTATTTTGGGAGGTGTTGGAAGCATTACTATGGTTCTAAAAGCCAAAGCTATACAAAAGGGATACTCAGAAATATTCCTCCTTCCTCACCCCCATGAACCTGTTTTACCTGCCCTCTGAAGATTTCGTTTCTGGTTTATTCTTCCTATGTTTTGTACAAATGAGCAGATACATGCGTGTCTTCTTACATTTTCTTTCTTGAATGGAGGGTATCTTACTCTACATACTCATTTGCACTTTGCTTTTTTACACTTCAGAGCCTCAGAAATCACTCCAAATCAGTTCACAGATCTTGTTTTTTTCTTTTTTTTCTTTTTTATTGATGTGCATTGACCTCCATTGTGCAATGAACCACAGTATTTTCAACTATTCTCCTGTGTGTAAACATTTGGTGGTTCCTAATATTTTACATTTTACAGACAGCGAATATTCTTCTGGTCAGTACAGATTCAAACAAAGGAGCAGATAATCTTAGGCCATAGGTCAAACTGTGAAACCCCGACATACCCATCCCCCACAAGCCACCGTTGCTTCTGACTCACCTACATTAGATTCCATGCAGTCATTGCCCTTGAGATGTGATGGAGCGGCTAATAGATTCCTTTGACATTCCAGCCACCTTGTAAGTGGACCTTTTTAAACACTCTTCTCAGCAACAACCATTCACCTGCTACTCCAGGTTAGGCTCTTTCATTTCAAGCTGCTCCATCCCAAGACAACTTTCATGACCTTATTTTCATCTTTGGAGTGACCCCTCTTCTTCTCCCCTGCCCCCAATCTTTTCTTCTCAGCTGAGAGTCTCAAGAGATGATAAAAATGTCTTGAAATAATAAGCTATAGTTCTAGAATGCTTATCTTCCCCAAGGATCCATTAATATAGGAGTTATTCTTTGTGCTTCCTATTCAAGTATTCTGAATGTTTACTGGCCTATTTAAACGACAGTGCCACAGGAATTCCCTGGCTGTCCAGTGATTAGGACTCGGCGCTTTCACTGTCCTGCCCCAGGCTCAATCCCTAGTCGAGGAACTAAGATCCCACAAGCCGAGTGGTGTGGCAAAAACAATCAAACAAAAAAAAACAAAAAACACTACAGTGCCACAATAGGGGGTATCAGTGGACCTCAGGGATGTCCATATTGTCCTGAAATGTTTATGTAAGATTGTGTCTGCATTTATCTGGAAGAGGAGCTATTAAGAATTCACCAACCGCCTGCCGATGCAGGGGACACGGGTTCGTGCCCCGGTCCGGGAGGATCCCACATGCCGCGGAGCGGCTGGGCCCGTGAGCCATGGCCGCTGAGCCTGTGCGTC
>NW_006780148.1:1219252-1225383 GCF_000442215.2 Lipotes vexillifer
TGCGGGATCTTCCCTAAACGGGGCACGAACCCGCGTCTCCTGCATCGGCAGGCGGACTCTCAAGCACTGCGCCACCAGGGAAGCCCTATATTTGTTTTTTAATACAGATTGGCTGGAGGGAAAAGGTTCTGGCTGCGGGTCATCCTCAAATTCATGTTCACATAAATGATTATTCATTTTAGATGAAAAATGGTAATATGCTAATTTATGCAAGTTAAAAAAAATATTTTAAGTGCTGTATAGCAGGAACTAACACAACATTGTAAATCAAATATACTCCAATAAAAATTAGTTTAATAAAAGTATTTAAAGTGCATATTAAATATATCTTTTGGACAAGTAAAACTAAAAAGCAAGTATTTTAAGTAAGTTTTATGTAGTTTTAAGACTAATGACCATGAAGACAAAAATAAGAGAATCTGACAAATGTGAAGTTAAAGCACATTTTATTTACTGACAGATTAAAAACCATAACTCTAGGTAGTGCAAAATACACCACTGAACCCAATTACAAAGAACTGGTGTTAATACACAATGTTTAAGCAATGCTACACTTATTTTTGGCAAAGTGCTGTATTGTTTAGTCTGTGTATAAAACTGACAATCTATGAACTAATCAGTATAAAAACCTATAAAAACAGAAAAAAATATTTAGACAGTGGCTCAAGAAAACAAGCTGCCATTTGTGCATAGATTGATGTACAGTATATAACCTAATCAAATGTCCCTTTTGAGTTTTCAAGTTGTCGAAAAAAAATTGTGTCCAGAAACACATCAAGAAGGCACATAGTACAACCTACAAATACTCTTCAGTCTCTAGAACTGATGCCCTGCCCTTGAAAAGCAAATGTGTTCACAATTTTACTTGAGAAAAAAACAAACAAAAACAAAAAACCAAAGCCACTTAAAAAACACACACACAATTACTGATTAAGGTTCCACACCTCTGGAGGAAAACACAACCAAAAAGCAAGCAAAACCACTCATACACAGCAAGCCTGGAAACACACACATCCAACCTCCCCAGGTACTGGTTGGGTTTTTAGAAGCCCTCCTAGAAAACAAATACTAAAACTTCAGGCAAATACTGAGCAAAATTGGGCATTTAACAATGACACAATTTAAAAAAATGTTTTAAGGAAAATTCTCAATGACACACAAAAGAATATCCACTTAAGCTGCCTTCCTTGGAATAGTAACTTCTCCTCCCACATAAAGGATACTGTTGCAAATAGGAAAAGATATCCTTATCTGTATGCTTTCCAGGACCTCTTTCTCCACCCCAAACCACTGTAATTGGTGTCACATTTCAAGTGAAATTGGTACATGGCAAGGCTGACACCACTATATGTTTTCTAAATAAAGCATTTTATATAAAACTTTAAGCATTAAGTAGATAAGGATGCCATTTATAATAATCAACAGGGCCGATGGCAGTGAACGTATCCATGATAGTAGCCCAGCTTTTTAAAGAATTTAACCAGTATGTATGGGACTTACAAAATAAAAAGATAATTTTAAGGTAACATTACAAACATATGCTAGTATCTCCAGTACAAGGAGCAGTCTCTTAACTGATTCTAAAAACAAAAACTAATACTTGGAAACTCTTAAACTTTCTCCACTAAGCTATTTAAATTTAAATGTCTGTCTTCTAGTTGGAGTCCTTCATTTTTTTTGCTTGTTTGTTTCCAACTCAAAGAAAATGAGAATAAGAAAGATACCCTTCTTTGCTCTCTTTTCTTAAAGAGTATATAAGACAATATATTTCCTTGAGGAGGAAGAAAAATAGCAAAGACACCCAGATTCAAGGAAGACATAGAGATTACAAACCAGTGAACTACACAGATGTGAGAAGTAAAAGCATCAGGCAATGCTGAATGGCCCTCTCAAGTTTTAAGTAAACTGTCATCTCACTAGAATCAAAGTACTGATACAACATGGAAGGTATGTAAACAGGAACAGTTTGCATGGGAACTGAAAACATGCACAGGAAATGAATGTTAAAAAAGCTCCCTGGAACAGTAAGTAAAAAATCCAATCACTTTGCACCTTCTGCAAAAAATTCCCCACCCAACCAAACATATATTATAAATTGCCACAGAAGATAAATAACGGGTGGTTAATCTTCAACTTACGGTGCAGTACATAATCAAACTAAGTGAAGACGAAAAAGTAATAAACATAGGATATACATTATAAAATGTTTTATTAACAAAAAACACAAATTTTGAGAAACATGGTGCATTATAAAAACTAAGAAACTCATTCATGAAACACTGCTGTGTGCACCACATATTCCAGACTTTTTCCAAGTAACATTCTATATTATCAGTTTAGAAACAGAGCACTAAATTCAAAGGGGTCTTATTTCTCACTGCTTAAATGTTTAAGGAATATGCACTAAAGCACATCGTAAACCACTAATATTTACAATAGCACAAATGATAAACTTATAATAAGCTGCATTTCAGCCATGTTTCAAAGAAAACAGTCAACATCACTCTCTGTTATTATTGGTCTTAATGTCTCGCACATAGTACGTCCCTAACAAACATCTAATGACCAAGAACTTCAACTGCATTATATAACCACTTTCTTTAATGCTTACACGTGCCAATTTTAGACAGAAACCTTAGATACTGATCCAGAAACGACAGTATGATATCACGGATGGTGTGTGGTAACCCTTACACTGAAAAAACATCGCAAAGACTGAAATCATTTGTTTTCCAGGTACAAAGCATAAAAAACTTGGCCCAAATAAGGCAAACAAAAAGTCAGTAACTGACAGAGATGTAAATGTATTTAAGGTATTAGGAAATCTGAAAAAATAGTAGTAAAAAAAAGACCATTGCAGTTTTATATACAAATCTGTTCATGCTGCCAAACAAATTCTCACGGCTGAACTTCTTTAACTCGTGAGGTACTAATAACTTGCATTTAATATATGAGAAAAGAGACCCCCATGTATTCAGAGGCTTACATCTATGCTCAAGTTAGCAACATACGGCCCTTTAACAGTCATGGTGGAAAACATACACACCTTCATGAAAACTCTACCTTATCTCCCAACTCTGGTAAACACAAATAGTAACAAAATAACTTCTAGCTCAGTTTGACAAAAGTTTACAGACTTGGCCTCTTATTAGAAAACAAATAAATAAAGGGGTAGCTGAAATGGAAGGGGACTAAGGAGAGAAGGGGGATCTAGACTCTTGTTCTAAAGAGACATTCCTGGCCCTTCAGCACAGCCAGTGGACGAACAACCTACCACCACCATCTAACTAAGCTACTTGAACCTCTCCTGACTCCACATACCCCAGTCTAGTCAGAAAAGAGCACAGCTCTTCGCTTAAAAAAAGTCTCCCATGGTTCCCTGCATCCAACTGCTACAGGGTTACTGAAGAATATACTGATACTTCATAAACTACATGCTGCTTTTGCCCCCTTGACAACACTGTACAGCGGTGTACTTATTTAATTAGGGGTGCAGAGGAGATGGAAAAATAAGCTATTTGATTATGAAGGTGATAGTACTGCTCTGCCTATGTAGAATGTGCTTTGGATTGTAAATACGTTTAACTTAATTTCAGAGGAAGCTGGTGAGAGTGCAGATGGCTCAGCGAAACCCATTACAGCTGCTAAAAAATAAAAGTGAGTGGCTAGAGGTAAGGAAATCGATTTCCTCTGTGCTGAGTGAACTGGCCTCTGTGTGAAAGAAGCCCCGCCCCGGCTTCATTAGCATCTCCTCTGAGGAGCAGCTGTGGCAGAGGAGTTGCCACAGCCCCACCCCCCATCACCAGTCTCGGCAGAGAGGCCCCTGGAATTTCACGCAACGATCAGTTCTCGGCAGTCCCACTTCAAGTCAGTATACAGTCCTCCCAACAGTCCTCCCAACAACTGTGAGGGCGGTACGTACCACTGCTCCCCCACTGGTGGAGGAAACAGAGGCCAAAGTGGTTAAAGATTTTGCCCGAAGCCCGAGTTAAAACAAAAATATGAAAACTCAAGGAAGCCAACCTGTCACCCTTCATTTAGATGCTATGAAGAGATGTCACCAGGGATCCCCTTCACCCTTGCTTGCCACTCGGCAGGACAGTCTCCGTGGCAGAGGATCTATCACTGCATCAGAAATATAAAGCCTCCCTCTTCCCTTGGGCACATATAAATAGGAAGTCACTCAAGTGCCAGGACAAGTACTTCTGAATTTACAGCTGATGTGAGGTGGCGAGTAGCCAGAGCTGGCAGGAAAGAATCCAAACAACTTAAACAGTAGACCAATGGGTTAGTTATGGACACACATTTTTTCAAATATAATTTCACAGATCTAATTTAATCCCTCTGCATGTGAGACGAGTGCTGTTGTCCCACGATGCCTGTAATGTCTGTACCATGTCACACAGTCACATCGGAATTACTGAATGTACTGTTCGCTAACACTTAATGTACCTGAATTCCAAAATGAACTGTATGGCTAATCTGGGAAATAAAAAACCCATACACACAGAAATATATCAAGTTTTCTTCCAAAAGAAAGTTCAGCCATAATTCCATTATATCTGTGGCAACCACATCACTTGTTAATGCTCATGTTAGTGTTGTAAAAATGTATTCACTATATACAGAAAAGATTATCAAGTACTGGTCAATAAAGTGTACGGCTGACCCTGAGAATAAATTTCTGCTTACTCAAAAGATTGATTAATACCAAATAAAATGAAATTGAAAGGTGCCTATTCTCGTACTTGGGAAGAAATCTCTTTAAACTGCTAACTTGTGTACACCGTAATAGATTTAAAGACATTCCCAAACACTAAACACTGTAACTGTATTGATATGTTTCCAAAAATATTCTGAAAAGATTTACAAAAAAGTAAATGTTAAGAGCAAGGCATTACGTGATACACAGCATGTAAATCTGGCCTTCAAGATAGTGTCTAAACATACCCATAAAACTGTGTGATTGGTCATCAGTTGTCTGTAAAGAGACAGCATATTCATCGTCCATACACACACATGCACACACATATGCACAAACCAAGAGAAACCAACCAAACACACTTGAAATTCTTAGTAATTGTACTGACGTGGGCAGGGCTGATGGACAGCCCAACCATTGTGCTTGATTTGCCGAGAGTGGCAATCCCTGGTAAGATTTTGGCGACGAAGGCTATTTCTGTTCAGAGACTGTCTTTCACTGTGTTCTTTTATCCACTGGGAAGGGCGAAAGCTCTTGGGTTGCTCTAGAAAAGCTGTATGAGCAGCGAGAGCTGCAACATAGCAATGAATGTGCTGCCCCATTTCATTCTGAGCTTCCACTCTGAAACAGAAAAAAATGGGGATGTATTAAGTAACAGAGTATGTTATTAATGAGACTGAAAAAGCTACCTGGCAACTCAATTTGCGACACTAATTTGTTTATGGTTGAATGAGAGCTTAGTGCCTCATGGCTGACAGACAAGCTTATATCAGTCAGTGACCACACTGACTGATAATGGTAGAAAGGAGAAGCCAACTTTCAATCGAAATACACCATAGAATCCACAGGTGATTAATTAAGTGGGCTGTATTTTTTTAAAAATGCTTTACACTTTGAGTGAATTTCAGTTATACACCAAACACATTTATATAAGCTTCCTAGGAGGGGAACTAACATGTGTTTTAATTCTCACTACAACCTTAAAAGGAAACTGTATTAACTCCCAGATTTTACTGATCAGAAAACTCAGGCTCAGAGAGGTTAAGGTCACAATTACTAACTGACTCAACCAGTATTCCAACATAGGTCACACTCCAAAGACCATGGTTATGAGGCAGGGTTGATACTGATGCACTGCGCCAATAGGACCTTCACAGATGTTTTCTGTCTATAAGTAAAATGTTCTAGGCAACAAGCTTTAAATCTGTATTTACTAGAAACATGCATAAGGAAATTCTACTCATTTAAAATTCTCAGTAAGAAGCTACCTGCTTATTACAGAAAACAATTCTAAGTTTTAAATTTACATCACAACAGGGCACATTTTGTAATGGCATTTGCATAGCAATGTTGTTATAAAAACCCTTAGGGAGGGCTTCCCTGGTGGCGCAGTGGTTGAGAGTCCGCCTGCCGATGCAGGGGACGCGGG
>NW_006780148.1:1225702-1233960 GCF_000442215.2 Lipotes vexillifer
ACAAACAAACAAAAAAAAAAAAAAAAAAAAACCCTTAGGGAGAACACAATCTTAAAATATGGCTACAAACCACATAATTATTATATGTTTTCTATATTAAAAGCTAATCAATAGATCTAAACTATATTTACACATAATGAAGAACTTCAAGATTTTTAAGGGTTATTTTACACAGGAAAGGCAGTTATATATTCTGCCTATAACCACTAGAGGAAAACACAATGATCTTTTAATATATTGTTTTTATTAAATGGTAGAATTAAAGCAGGTCACATTAAGAAACTAAGAGAGAGCAGTGAAAATAAAGACAGTGGTTTTTAAAAGGTGGGTGCCTTGAGTCCTTCGCCTCCCTGCTCAGACTGATACACACATCACACAGTCTCAAAGGGAATATACTTACTCTGTGCCAGTGAGTCTTATAAGCAGCTTTTCCTGGCCCTACAAATGTTAAATGGTGAACTATTAAATCACTAGTAAGGTTTAAAATGCTATTTAATTTTACTATTAGTATGTGGTCAACTTTTCTTTATTATAACTGGTTTACTATGGGTCATTAAAGGCACATGTATTACTTAATTCAAGATTATGATAGCACATAAACCTTCACAACCAATATTTATAAAGGCTAAAATACAATAAAGTACATACTCTGAAGCCCATCTTTAATTATGAAGCACCTTACTTTTATGTGCTTTATGGTAATCTCTTCAAGGATAGACAGGATGGAAACAATCTAACTTTTGAAAGATATATGATTTATTTCTTGCTCAGAAAATACAAATATTTACTACAGAGCCATCCTCCTAATTCTGGTGACATCTTATTTCTATCTTGATTTAGTGGGCCTTTCTTATAAGAATTTCAAATCCAAATATAAAGATGTTAAAAAAATTTTAATTATTATAAAACTATAATAATTTGCAGTACTTTCTTATGTTCAAAAAGAATTCATATAAAATTGTGTTCATTTGATCCTTTATATTTAACTACCCTATGTGTTATATCAAAACATATAACAAGATACAGTAACAAACAAGATATAAAAAAATGAACATTCTCACTGCATCAAAACTGCAAACACATAACCAGATGCAGTGCAAGGTCCTGATCTGGAGGCTGGTTTGGACAAACTAGATGAAATATTCTGGACTCTAGCGGGCAAATCTGAGAATGGTCTGTGTAGTTGACGAAGTAAAATTTTACTGGAAAAAAAGGTAGAGATCATTGCCTAAGGAAGCAGATTATAAAACAGTACATACAGCTTGATGCCATTTAGGTTAAAATGGTGTATGTACCTGTGCATGGGCACATTCAGAAAAAACAATCTGGAAGGATAGGACCTAGAGTCTTAACAGTATTCATCTCTTGGTAGTGAGAACGTCATTTAAAATTTTTTGCATTTTCTAATTTTCTGTAGTGCCTATGTACTGCTTCTATAATAAGTTGTCCACAAAGCTGCTGAATACATATATGTATACACACACAATTAAAACAAAATACTATAATGTAAATATACAAATGTTACTAATTTAAAGGGGCTATTAATCACGGTAAATTCTCAAGTGGAATTCCTCAAAGATGAGATCAAAATCAGGGTGGAAAGAATTTCTAAGAACTGAAGAAATTAATTTGCATCAACTGTAAAGCAATTAAATCAATACCACCTCCAAAAAATTATATTTTAAACTTTTGCTGGAATGCCTAAAACATTAACCTCTTGATAAATTTATAGTGTGGAATACAGTGCCAGTTAAAGTAACATTTCCCATCAAAGATCTTACCCAGTATAAAGCCTGGGTAACTATATAAGCAAATTGTTTTTCCATTTGGTACAAGTGTATGTTTATCCTCATTCAAGATCATCTACAATATTGAGACTTGAGAGTGCAGCAAACTCTGGTAAAGTTAACAAATTAAGGAGCTGCCTGGGCTTTGTTTATATTTGGCAAACAGGAAATAGAAGATATATACAGTGGTCTAGTTAGTAGAGTTGGAGCCTGGACAATCCATAAAGAGGCCTTTTGGATGACAGCACGAACCACAATTCACCTGTTCCCTTGGAACTAAGTCAGTACCAGCATCCTGCAAATACTTTATTACCATAGGAAACCTTCCACTGACATGCATCACGGACTAGCTGGACTTTGAGCTAATTAACGTGGCCATGGGTTTTATTTTAGTGGGTGGGAGCGATCTTGAGTATAGTCTCTGAATACAGGCCACAGACTGTGAGTTTGTTTTGGAACATATCACTGACCAGGCACCCTCCCTGAACCTTTCCAGGCCCTCAACCTATGTGCCATTCGAGCAGAGCCTTTCAGACCACTTGGGACACCCATATAACAGCAAAACATTGTCTGGGTATGAAATCTTTCCTCTGTAAGGCAGATAACAACTCTCTGAGCAAAATGTTTTGGTAAATCTGCCATTTTACTTCATGCTTAAGATTCCTCAGGTTTTAAGGTTAAGCGCCATTTGACGTGACCTAGTTAGGACTACTTGGAAGATCATAAGAGATTTATTTTAAGATATACTATTCTTGTCGAATTTGATGCCCCAAATAATCCAGTCTGTAAAGTGCCAGAGTTATATTCTAAGATACTTAGCAGAAATGCCAGTCTTTTCTTTCCATTCAGTAGCATGATTTTATAAATGAGACAGCTCTCCATTACGTGACTGGGGCCATGCTATAACTCACTTTTTTGAAAATCTAAAATGAATAAGTTTTTTCATACCATCAACTGCCTTGTGCACTAGGCATATACTTTCATGAATCTCTATAAGGTTACTTTGCATCTTCTAAAAACTCAGCTTTGAACTGTAGTAGAAATAAATAAAATGCATACTAAACAGACTGACTGTGGAGAGAGCAACGTACCTGGGACTGCTTGGGTTATGAAATTCCTCAGTCCCACAGTGGGCCTCACTGAGGCTGGGGCACGGGTTATGCACAGCATAGACAGACATGCTGGGGTGTTCGATGAGAAGGTTTTCCATAGGACTGGTTTCCACCTTGATAGTGGTTAATCCACCTGCAGTAAAACACGGGGGAGGGGTGATAAACCAGCTCTCCTCCATCGGACAGGACTCAAACTGGAGGAAGCAGGAATCACTTGTATCAGTTAAGCACTCAAGAGACGCGGGTAAACAGGAAAAGACCGAAGGGTGCTCGGTAGGTGACTCTTCACTGATGTCTTCTTCTTCCTCGTCTTCTGCTGCTGAGAAACCAGTGCAAGTGTCTAGATCGTAGTCCACACACGTCGTTGAAGTCCCGCGGGATAGGAGTATCACATTGATATCACATCAGAGCACAGAAAAAGAAGAGATGATGCTGTTAGCTGATGCTCACATTCCCCCCTTTACTTAGGTCAGAAACAAAACCATTCATATTCACTCATCATGATTATAATTTCTCAGCACCTAGTATGTGTGTGCGTGTGTGTGTGTTGCAGGGGTGTGTATCACTGTATGGGATGGATTACGTTGGTTTTGCAGGAACAGTTAATTAGACTGTTTCTATTCTGCTGAGTAAACACAATGCGCCAAATGGGTTACTGCTTGTCTAGTATGAGGATTTTCTATTAAAGTGCCTCTGATTTGATCAGGGTGTAAGAGCTGCAAAACTGCAGTCTGACATCAAACAATTTCCCTGACTGATCATCTGGCACAGAATGCTTCCTGCAAATTTTTTAGACAAATTCTTGTTTATTTACTTTTAAGGCTTAAAAACCTTCAGCGTTACTGGTTTACTTATGCAAAAACTAGATGCAAGAGTTTCCACTTTTGCTGTGATGATTAACGGCTAAGAACACCCTTACCTATGAAGTCAACAAGAATCCATTCATCATCTTCTTTCTCACTAAATTCTGGTTCTTGGTTGGAAGAAGTATTGACTTCACCCACAAACATTTTATTCAGTCTCTGAAACATTGTTAAGGCAAGATTGAGACTTTGGCTGGATGTCTTTATAGCTGAGATTTCAAAAACCTGTCTTCTGTCAGCCTGATGGCACTGACAGGGGATTAAAGTGCACAAGTTGCTTATTCAACTTAGGCGAGAAGCAAGAAGAGTCATTATCCCTAAAATAAAACAGAAAAAGAAGGTTATTTCAAATCAGCACGTTTATGTAATACGTGTATGTGGTTTTAAAATACACACACGTATCCCCACCCTTAGAAAAAAGCACATGCCTTAGCCTACAGCTATGGCTCTTCCCTTCATTCAAACACAAGATATGCAATATCTCTTTTTTACAAACATTATGAATCGAGTACTCAAACACAACCTGTAAATATCTCAAAATGTGCAATAGAAGGGGTTGGTTCTTTTTCACATCTGTGCTTTCATAATAAGGGATAAATTTGAACAACGTATGTCAACTGAAATACTTTTCTGTAAGTAGAGCAAAGACTAGGTATTCATGGTCAACTGGCCAGAAGCTGCCAAATGAAGCCAGCAATAGAGACCAGTGAGTGACCACTATCATGCCAGGCCCTCACCATTCCCTGGCACCTTTTCTCCGCTGTTTTGCATATGATCGTTAAGCACACCTAATTACATTTAAAATCTGTAAGTACTTTGACCTTCAAAACAATTCCTACAGCTGGCATGGAGAAAGTCACACTGTAGAAAACTCAGGTGAACAACAACCAGAACTGGAAACGACCACTGTGCCTGGGTTCAAATGCTGGCTCTGTGGCTTGTGCCCTAAGAGTAAGGAAGTCACACTATTTCAGGAGGCAATGGTTCTACCTCATGGAGTTCTCGTGAGTTCTAAACGAGGAACTCCAGCCTCATCTGATCTTATTCCAGAGTTCCAGATTTATATATCCATTTCTGCCTGCCTACCCGATGGGCATATCAAACCCCCAAAATAGCAGAGATCTTTTAATTTTCCCCTACAAACATACTCAGGCACACTTGCCCTTCACCCCCTACTCAGGAAGGAGAGGCAGCAGCATCCAGCAGTTATTCAGGCCAAAAGCCTAGCCCTTACCCTCGACTCCTTTTGATCCTTACCCCCACACTCCACCCCTCATCCAAACTCCCAGCAAGTCCTGTTGACTCTAGCTGCACACTTGGCTCGAATCCACCTACTTCTCTCCACCACTCTCACCCTGGCTGAAGCCAACTGGTGTCTCTCCAGACTTTGCCAATCACCACTCCTAGACAGTCTCCCAGATCCTACTTTTGTCAAATGACATAGTGCAGGCAACCTACTTAGCAAGGCACTTGGTACAAAATTCTCAGTCAATGTCAACTATTAGTCACAGATATATGCTGAGCACCTATTACAGGTCAGGCCGAGCGCTCAGTGCAGCGGAGGCAGCAGTGGACAAGGCCCTCCCTTGGCAAGTTTAACAACCCGGCGTGATGGGGGCCACGTGAGGAGAAGTACCGGTGCTCCTCAAATCCACACAGGCAGAGGTCAGGCAAGGACACCTGAAATCAACGACCTCAATCGTGAATGGCTGAGAAGCTCAAGAACGGGGGGAGGAGGAGAAAGAACACTGTGAAAATGTACAGATGAGTGAGAATGTGGCGCCTTCTGTGTGGCTCAAGATCCAGGTGGATGGTCGTGAGAGTGGGCTCGGGGGCTAAGCGGGGACCAGATCCTGCAGAACCTTGTAAGCCAGAAGTGAAGGGGAGGGGAAAGTCAAGGATGCCCCAGGTTTTTGGCCGGACCAATTGGGATGGTGGGATAGTTCAGTGGAAGAGGAACACTGTGGAGGTACAGGCTGTGCACTCTGGACACATGGAATTGTGGAAATCTGCAAATCCCACACCGGGGATGTCTGGAAGGCAGCTGAGTACAGGACTCTGCAGTCCAAGAGCGTGGTGTCTGCTGGGGGCACAGATTTGAGAGTTATCAGCACAGAGGGGATGACAGGAACCATAAGAGTGGGTGAGACCATCCAGGGAGTGTCAGTCTTGAATCCCTAACTTCAGACTCTTGACATTTCACTTTCAAGACGATCATCTTTAGCTGTAAATGTAGTTCGACTCTGTAGCTGATGAGGCTCCTGGTTCAGTTCTTTATGTGCACACTGCAGGCTACTGCCCATGTGCAGTACTACAAATGTGTGTACAGACGGCATTGGAATACTTCTGTGGTCACAATCTGTCATCCTCAGCCATTCATTATGAAAAGCGGGTAAACAGGAAGTACCACTTGCATAACCAGTCTTCCTGAAACCCTTCTGGGAAGCAACATGGCCAGAAGTCTGGAGCTCTAGTACAAGAACACAAAGTCAGATTTATGTTCCATGTAAGAGAATTTAGAAGAAAAGTGGGCTGTGTAATTGGCCTGACATATCCCAAAAGATGACCTACCCCATGTGTAAATAGCTGATGAGCTGATGTGTAAATAAAGGTTTTGAGCATATATGCTAGGAGGGAAAAAAGATATTTTCAACATCTTTTCCCCATTTCTCTTAAATTATGGAGGCAGGTATTGGCCCCAACTACAATTCTGTGTCTGCTGACCTGTTGGGAGAATAATGCCAATTCTCCAGAGTACACGGCTGGACTCAGCCCCTGCACCAGTGACAGCTGCTGGGTGGGGAGGGAGCACCCCACAGGAAAACCTTGCTCATCTTGAGTGAGCCCTTATCCCCCAAATGTGATGCCACATGAGGTAAGTCACTGGGGCCCAGGCCACTTGAATGGCAGCTACAAGGCAGAAAACATGCTGGGGCCACTGTGGTTGGGCAGCTGCAAGTTCCCAACTGCATGGCTGCAGCTCCAAAACCATAACATGGAAGCCAGGTTTTGCCTGGAACACACGCAGCTCTGCCACAGGAAAGGTGTCTCTGGAGGAGCTTTCCATGGGATGGCACAAGTCAATCTTCTTTCGGTTTCCCAAAGTGAGGTTGGTCTAACTTTGCAAAGTTCCTTTGGCCCTGCTTTCTATAGCTGTCACAAAGCACCAGGAGCTGTTGGAGAGACCCCAACACACTAAAATTGTTCAGTGAGGTGGCTGCCAGGAATATTAGGTGAATGAACATTTGAAATGTGACTAGTGTGACTGAGAAACTAAATTTTTAATCTTATTTAATTTGGGATATATTAGGTTAAATAAAATATATAAATTAAATTAATTTCACCTATTTCTTTGCCCCTTTTTAATGTGGCTACTTAAAAATTTAAACATGCATATATATTTTTATTGGACAATACTGTTTTAGAAAAATATTTCTAATGTCTTGATGGCCTATCCTCTCAATGACCCAGAGACTGTCCCTACCAAGGCACTGCTACTCTTGACCTTGGCTCCTGCCCAGGAATGGAGGCTCTCCATGGGGCTGGTTCTATGTGGAGCTGAAAGGCACAGCAGAACTTCAGACTTCACTCCTCACCACATACCACTGACTTTTTCATATTCACAACTCTAGGACAATGATAAAACTAAAGTGAAAAATTCCAGAGAAAGCAAGTGTCCTAAGAGGACAAATGTACAAATACAGCTCTGCAATTTAGGAAAGAGGTAGAGGAATGAAGGCTAGGTTAGGTGGCGCTGCTGTTCTCTGGGGCACCTGCAAGCCTGGCAGTCTCACTCCAGTGGAGAAAAGAGACAAAGTGTCTGGTCCCCAGCATTTCAAGAAGGCAGCTTTGTCCCTCTTCTGCTTGGCTCAAAATACCTCCATTCCCTCCCTTTTAAAAAATGTCTTTTTCATTATAAAATGAACCAAACCACATTTAGAAAGTTTGGAAAGTAAATAAGGAAACTAGTTATTATTCCATGCTTTGTTGCAATCATCGTTAACATACATTTTCTTCTACACAGTTTCTTTTTATCACAATTGTAGGCTAATGCATGCGCAATTCTGTATCCCGCTTTATTACCTAACATTTTATCATCAATGTTTGCATATTTCATGAGTAGAAATGCTCTGTGGGCAGAGAAAGATGGCTGAGTTTAATACTTATGGGGTACAGCATTCTAGTTTGAGAACTCAGAAAAGGAGTTACTAGTCTGGAAGAGCTTGCTCGTGTGATTTATTTTCTCATTTTTGAGACAAGCAACCAACCTAGAGGCCGCATGGCTCTGGAGTTGGCCTGCTTTGTTTGGAATCTTGACTCGGCTCCCTGGAACTTGTGTGTACTTAGGATATATAGTAACTTCTCAGTGCCTCAGTTTTCTCAGGGTAGTGCCATTGTGAGGATTAAGTATGTATCACTTAAAAGCAGGCATACAGGGCTTCCCTGGTGGCGCAGTGCTTGAGGGTCCGCCTGCCGATGCAGGAGACGCGGGTTCG
>NW_006780148.1:1234583-1253840 GCF_000442215.2 Lipotes vexillifer
AAAAAAAAAAAAAAAAAATTAGAGCTACAATTTACTGAATGCTTATTATATGTGACAGACTTGAGGTACTTATTTGTCCCACTTGACTAATAAGGAAACAGACTCAGAAATTAAGTAACCTGTTCAAAAGCGACAGAGCTGGTCAGCGCTAGGGCCAGCATTAGAGTGTGTGTCTGGTCCCAAGGGCCTTGCTCCCCTCTGCCCGCCCCCCACACCCCACCCCAGCACAGGATCTCTCAGGCTCCTTCCAGCCTCAACTCTGGCTCTACGAACTTCAGAAAACAGCACTTTTCTGTTGCTTTTGGCTGCCAGTAGGCGGCTCCAAAACAACATTTTAAATTAAAAAAAAAAAACAACAAAAAATACTCTGATGATTTAACTTCTAACTATGTGTACACTTGTGGCTTCTTGACAGTTTTGAAATATCAAGTGGCTAAATTAACACATCGTCATCAAAAAGCAGCCTCAAAATGATCGTTCTCTCACTAGTTTAGAAAAATAAACATGCTGATTCGAGTGATTCTAAATAAATTTTAAACTGCATTAAAACCAAGCCAAGAAAGTTGTCTTTGCTTGTTCCACTCTACCCAGCCTATTCAACTGGCTACAAGGGGGTTATTCTCCCCAGGATCCACCAGGTTGGCTCTGAAGGCTGAATGACAGCGGACAAAGACAGCAGTAAGTGGTAATTCACAGCCTGTTAACCTTAAATTTTGAAAGTGGGACCATTCCCAAGAGAGCTATGAGCAATCGATGGAGCACTCACAAAAAAGAACAAAAGACAGGATGGAAAAACAAACGAGACCTTAGTCATAGAAATTAGTAAGGTCCTGGTTCCAGGCAGGAGCCTTTGAAAATTATGCTGCCAATTCAGGATTACAGTGGCTGTGACTTAAAAGCAAAAGCTTCCTAATGCTTTTCACATCTGCAATGAAATATATATTTCAATTACCAAGCAAGTGATTTCAAGATCTTGGGGCACCTCATTATTACCTCTGTTCAATGATCCCATGGGTCGCTTTCCACTCCCCTTTCCCAAAACTACTTTGTATTCAGAAAAGGTTCTTTTCCGAATGATGGAAGGGGGGGAGGGGAGCTCATCCTAAATCTACTCTAAACTGGAATTAACATAGAAGATAATGAGCAGGTGTAATTAGGAAATACAATAAAAACAAGGAATCCCTAAGTAAAATTCATCTGTAACTTCTTAAAGGGAAAACCCAATTCGCTTTAATTGTCTGTGTAGTCTTGAGTAAGTTAATCTCTCTGGGCCCTCAGGTTTCCTATGCGTAATACAGCCTACTTCAGAGGGTTATTGTGGGGATCAATTTGAGATAACGCATGTAAAGTCCTCACATAGTATATGGCACATGCGAAGCACCCAATCAGCGCGAGTGATCAAAACGATGAGGGTTTTAATTGTGATGGGCAGGGAAACTGCTCTTTCCACACGTGCAACCTCAAATAGTGATGTGGAAGATCGAGCAGGGTCAAGGAACATGCAACGGACAGGCGGACACTCGGCGGACGCCGGTCGCCGGGTAACTGAGCCGCTGCGCTGCCGAGCGCGACCCTGCTCTGGGAGGGCTGCGGGAAGAGCAGCGGCGGCGCCGCGGGCCTGGGGGAGATGCGTCCCGGGGCGGCGGCCGCGCTCGCTCCTCCGGAGCCGGGGGCTCCGAAGCCGAGTCCTCAGCGGGCAGCTCCAGTCCAACGGCGGAGGGCAGGAGGAAGAGTGGAGGGGAGTGAGGAGGAGGAGAGAGAGGAGGAGGTCCCGCCGCGGCCAAGAAAACAGGCCACGGTCTGGGGAGGATGCAGAAACCGAACACCCAACCGCCGGCCCTCGCCGGGGCTTGGCCGGCCCGTGTCCGGGCGCCGCCTCCGCCCTCACCCCGGGACCAACAAGGGTCCGCCGAGCGGGTGGGCGGCCGGCTCGCGGTGGCGAGCGGAGGCAGCGGAGGCCGGGAGCGCACTGACTGCGGCTCGCGGGCCGACCCGAGGGCGGAGCGCGCGGGTCGGGCAACGCCGCGGGGCGGCTGGGCGCGAGCGGCCCTGGACGCCGGCCCCGCCCGCACTTACGTGGGCCCGACCAGCAGCCGGACGGGCGGCGAAGGCAGTGGGCGCCCGGCTTGGCGGGGACCGGCGGGAACCGGTGCGCTGGCGGCGCGGGGCGGCTGAGGTAGCTGCGGCTCCCGGACGGCGGGCGCGGGGCTCGGGGCGCAGGGCCGGTCCAGCCCTCCTGTGGCCGCGCCACTGGCCGCCGCCGGCCCGTCTTGTTCCTTTTGTTGTTGTGCAGCTTCGGAACAGCTGATCGGCCGCTGTGCCCGCCCGTCGGGCCCGCCCGCCGGGCAGCCCCGCCCCACCCCGCCCCGCCCCGCCCCGGGGCCGCGCCAGGCCCGGCTCACCAATCGGCGGCGCGGGGGGCCCGGGGCCGCCCTGCTAGAGGTTGTCACTAACGCACGTGACCTGGCTCCGAGCCGGGCGACGCTCTCGAGTTAGAAACAAGCCCGGGCAACAAAGCCCGGGCGCCGTGGGGATAGAAGAGGGGCGAACGGAAGTGGGGGTAGAGGGGGTGGGGGTGGGAGCTGGTACCGGGGCGCTTGGGAGAGAAGAGAGGAGGGGCTGGGGGTGAACAAAAATGGGAACCCGCTGGAGTGTGAGGACGAACTGGAACTGGAAGGGGAGAGGAAGAGCCCTGGCCCCAGCTGTCCCTTTGGCCAAGTGAGGGGCCGAACGTTTGGGGCGTAAAGGGACACAAAGTGTTTTCTGCTCTGAGAGGAAAATTAAGGGCATTGAGGAGGGTGATGGAGGCCAAAGACTGTGACGCAGGCCCACTTAACTTCTTGGTCTTCTTAGGAGAGAAAGTCTGGGCTCCAGCTACAGGGATGCCGCCCACCCAACCTCCTTTTTAAGACCAGGAGCCAGGCCCCACCTCGCTGTGGTAACTGACACTGGGAGCTGACTGAACTCGCCTACAAGCTCAGGATTCAACCCACAGGCCGGCGAGGCAGAAGAGGCCATCAGACCAGACCTGAAGGCAGAGATGTCAGGAGCCTGGAGGCCTTTTGCTCCGGAAGACGAGGAGCATCCTGGAGGAAGAAGAGTTAGGAGAGCGGCTGCATCCAGGCTCTCCTGTGACCTAGGGAGCCCATGACCTCTATTCTGCTGTTTATGCAGTACAGACTGTGGGCGTTCACACGACTGCCTACCTGCGCACCGGGTTATTTATAGTGAGAGGAAAGTAAGACAGTGGGCTTGAAAATACTTTCCAAACCAAAGCTCTGTACCCGTATAGATGGATTCACTGTCTGGCAAAGGCAAGGGAGTCATTCTGATGTGTCTCCACTCTTAGATGGATCTTGTTTGGACTGAGATGCGGTTCTCTAACCTAGGGTGAAATTTATAGCAACCCTCAACAGGTGTATTATACATTAAGTATCTGAAAGTATCTGACTCTCACATTCTGGCCCTCACAAGTATTCTGTGGTCAGTCTGCTTCCAACAATACTGGTTTTAAAGGGTGTAAATCAAAGTGTGGGGGATTGTCTGATACCCAGAGGTAATAACCAAAATTCAGGGGCCATTTGACTCTTTCTCAGAAAGTAGACCAAACGTTTAACTTGGATTTTAGGTTTTGGCTAATCCTAGTATTTTCTCTCAAATGTCACTGCTACATTAGGAGCCCCATAGTCTCTTGTTTCTTCTTGGCAATTTGTGAAGAGACCATCTTCCCATTCAGAACCCAGGCATGATGATAATTTTAAGGGTCTAATTTTTAAGAGGTCACATTGAGACCTAACTTTTTCCAACTTGATAAAATTTATCACCATTAAAGACAATGTGAAAGCATACAATGCCTTGTTATGACAGAGAAAACAATGTGAGGTAGATGATTCCAAAGATGTTCACAACAATATCACCATCATGAAGTGAAGTCTATTTTTTCTTCTCATTGAATCTGGGATGGCCCTGTAACTGCTTTGACCTATAGAATGTGGCAGAAATAATGTTTGAGGTCTCCCAAGACCAGACATTAAGCAAGCCTGAAACCTGTTTTGCAGTCTGGGGAAAGCCAGCCACCACATAAGAAGAGCCCACCATGTTGTAAGGAAGTCCAAGCTATGTGGAGGGACCACATGGAAAGAGAGAGATGCCTGACTAGCCCCTAGATGTTCAGCTTTTCTCAGCTGAGGTACCAGACTTGTGAGTGAAAAAGCCCTCCAGGAAGGTTCAAGCCCAGCAGACACCACATGGAACAGAGATGAGCCATCCTCACTGAGCACTGCCAAAATTGCAGAATTGTGAGCAGATAAATGATTGTTGTTTTAAGGCACTAAATGTTGGGGGGAGGTGGTGGTTTATAAGCAGCAATAGGACACCAAAACACAAAGCTAAACAAGAGAAAGGCCCATAGCATACATATCAACCTTCTGTAAACTTCACGAAGCAGAGTTTTGGGGATAATTTTTTTTTTATCTTATCTCAGGAGTCATTGCTTTCTGTTTACTCTCTTGCTGATTTATAATTGTCCCACCTGGTGCTTGTTTATCCCAGTGTTATACCAAGGGTGGGAGGAGGGGGGGTGGGAGAAGTCTGCTTCTATGAGGGAGGAGTATTTTATCACTGTACATTGTTTGGAACTGTTGGAGCATGAAAATAATAAAAAGCAAACTGAATTTTAGTCAGTGTTTTTATTGTTTTTAAAATCTATACACACACACACACACAGAAATTCGCTGCTTGTTGACTGCATGTAGAGTGGGTGGCTCCCATTGCCTTTCTCCTTGGTGTGCCATTAGTTTACATACATACATGCAGTGAGACCCAGGAGTAATGTCATCTCCACAGCACAGAGCTGTCTGAACCCAACCAAATTGTCAAATCACACAGCTGCAAACCAGCCTCTTGTCTGTTGGCTGACAAAGACTCAGCGGGGGCAGACCCAGTGAATCCAACCATCCTTTAATCCACTGGGTAATTCTCAGTGGGTTGCTATAGTACCCACTTCTAGGCTGACCCCCTGCTGTGGGCGTGACCCTTTCCCCATCTGTCAGAGTCCTCCTGTCTGTTTTCCATGGAGCTGAATACACTGCCTTATCTACCCCAACAAAAGAGATTCAACCTCAAGTTTTGCTCTGAAGGACCACAGGGCAGGACCACATTTCTGCCAACATCCAGAAACAGTACAGCTAATACCCCTGCCTCCTGTTAACAAAGGGAGTCTATGGCCATTACCCTGCCAGTTGCATCAAGGCTGCTGAAGAACATTGTTTCCTACCAAGCTGCTGATGGAGAACCCCATAGGCTGGCTGCTCAGGGCAACCTTGGAGCAACAAAGCAACAAGTCGTTCAGTCTGTACTGAGAAGACTCCAAAAATGAAGTGTGCCCAGATAATTTTCAGTCCGTCCATCAACACATATGGTCTGCTAGGCTTCTACCATCCGTCCAGCATGTTGTCAAGTATCTGGGAAAAAGACAGAAGTTTTTTTTGTTTTTTGGGGGGTTTTTTTGGTGAATTTTGAGAAAACAATCATTTGGAATTCCAGTGAAATCTATTGTCATAAGAGAAAGAAAGAAAGGGTCTGTCTTGGTCTCCAGAAAGACTGGAACAGAGGAAAGCGAGAGGTTTGGTGAACTCCACTTTCTGAAATAAAAACAGGCAACAGGGCTTCCCTGGTGGCGCAGTGCTTGAGAGTCCACCTGCCGATGCAGGAGACGCGGGTTCGTGCCCCGTTTCGGGAGGATCCCACATGCCGCGGAGCGGCTGGGCCCGTGAGCCATGGCCACTGAGCCTGCGCGTCCGGAGCCTGTGCTCCGCAAATGGGAGAGGCCACAACAGTGAGAGGCCCGCATAACGCAAGGGAAAAAACAAACAAACAAAAAAAAAAACAGGCAACAGAAATCTAACTGGGCTGCCAGTTACCATCTCAGGAAGAAGTCAGAAATGATACTAGGGCCATTGTGTCCTAGCTTTTCAAGACTTTGGAACCTTTGTAACTCTGGCAGATTCGTTTTTTTAAACCCTGTATCCACATGATGATTAGAAATAAAATCCTTAAAATGAAAAGGGTCTGTGTTCTTGCTGAGGCTCCAGAAAGGAGAAGGGAGGCCCGACCACCTCACTCAGCAGCCAGTGTTTGGGGAGAAGAGCTCCCAAGAGCTGTGGTGGCACGTGCTGGATTGTGAGTGATTGACGACAGTTCCCCAGACCTAATGTGCTTTCTCCAGTTTCTGTAAAGTCCTGACTTTAAAGGCTTTTTATTTTCTAGGTGAATGCACAGAAAAGTGTCCAGTTATTTAAAATTATATTAAAACTCATCCTTACAGCAGAGCAGAAGGTGAGTCATCCCTTCATGGATGTGGCCTAGGTCTATGATCTAGAATGGCCCTCCACACGCCAGCACATACCCCAGGGAGCCATGAAGCTGAAGAGACCCTCTGGGTGGGGCAGTCATGACCAGTCCCAGGGCAGTGGCAGCCATTATCTGAAGTGTGTGAGCAGAGGTCTTTTGTAGCTTCTGCTGATAAAGTTGCCTCTTCACTGACACGGCTGCTTCTGGGTCATTGCCCAACAGCCTGCATGTGCCAGAGGCAGCCCCAGGTGGGGTCTGTAAGCATCAATCACTCTGTTATGGGGACAGCTTGAGCAGAACGTGTCTTGCTGCCTTTCTCAAAAGGGTGACACAGACAATGGGATTGCTACTTATGTAAGCCGCACACTGCCTGCATAGTCTGCCTATTTCAGGAAAACTTGTTTATTGGGTTATTCTTTTTGCTGGAATAAACTACCTTAAAGATCCATTACATTTTGCAAGATTAGTTCGTGTTCTTAAATGTCCACGTTTTTCATGGTTTTGGCCATGAAAACCTTGCTCATCAGAGGCAGGAGGGTTTTTGATTTCTATTCTTTTGGGGTCTCTTTTCCTGTTTACTTCTCTGGAAAGAGTAGTCATATCTCTCCCTTTGTAGCTCAGACAGAAGGGGGATGTGAATAGTATAGCCCCATAAAGACTGAACATCACCCACCCATTCATTCAGGCCCACTGTGTTTACAACATCCATTCATTCATTGAGTAATTATTATTATTATTATTTTTTTACTGAAATAAATTTCCCCAGAACTCACAGCTAAGGATCTCAGTAACTGACTCCAGAACCTACATTCTTAATCACCTTATTTTTTTTATTTTTTAATGAAATTAAATTTATTTATTTATTTATTTATTTTTGGCTGTGTTGGGTCTTCGTTTCTGTGCGAGGGCTTTCTCTAGTTGCGGCGAGCGGGGGCCACTCTTCATCGCGGTGTGCGGGCCTCTCACTGTTGCGGCCTCTCTTGTTACGGAGCACAGGCTCCAGCCGCGCAGGCTCAGCAGCTGTGGCTAACGGGCCCAGTTGCTCCGCGGCACGTGGCATCTTCCCAGACCAGGGCTCGAACCCGTGTCCCCTGCATTGGCAGGAAGATTCTCAACCACTGTGCCACCAGGGAAGCCCCCATTCAGTAATTATTTAATAAGCACCTACTCTATGCCAAGCACTGGAGATAGTGTAGTGAACAGTCTCAGCCCTCAGGAAGCTTCCCTCTAATGGAGGAGATACAATCAGCGGATAAGTATGGAATGTAATGAGTGCTGTGAAGAAAAACAAAGCTGGATACAGGATTAGAGAGAGGCTGGTGCGGAGGTAGGATGGTCATACGGGCTTCTCTGAGGACAGAAGGACATGAGGGAAGAGGCAGCCCAGGCAGCCAGAAGAGCCAGTGCAAAGGTTGCAAGTGGAGAGTCCTTGTGCTCAAGGAATAGCGTTGTTCTCGTACTAAACAGTGTCACTGAGAATTTAGCACGATCTGGTATCTGATGGTTACCTGAGTTGAAGAGGACTGGCCCAGAACTTTAAATTCCTTTGTAGTCTTTTGGGTTTTGGCCACACTTCCACAAAGGCATATAGGTCCCTGAGAAGTAACTTTTCGTGTTTATCATTATATCATGGAACTAAATTTCAGAGCCCTAAGAACAAGTGTCACAGAATGGCTCTCAGGTAGTCAATTGTGTGGCATCTTGGGAAGGCAAAACCACTTTGGGGCTTGTGCTGTGTCTGGTAAAGAAGGAAGGAACAGGAAATTGCAGATTTCCTGTGCTGCAGTGGGAATAGTTAGTTATCTTCTGAGTGCCTCAGTTTCCTCCATCGTAAAAGAGGGGAAATGAAACCAACTTAAGAGACAGTGAAAGCAGGAAAGTGCCTGGGACACGTAAAAGTTTTTGATAATGTTTGTTCTCATCAGCACATTGACCTTTTTCTAAGGATTTTACTTTAAGGATTTTGTTTATAATCACCTTGTAGAAATACGATTTTTTAAAAAGAAAAAACCTAAGCTTAAAAGCATTAATAGCTTTGGAGAACTTGAGTGCCCCCAAACAACAAAGTTCAGAGCCAAATACCCTCATCTTCTTTAATAAGTCTATAGCAAGAACCACAGAGGTGGTCTGAACCCATGTTTGAATTTGTCCCTATGAAGCCTGCATTTTGTATTATCTGAATGTTTAAAACCAGAGTTTGGAAAATAAACCCTTCCCTAGTACACACTGATACACCAGAGTTACTTTACCTCCTCAGACACAAGTGCAATTGAAACTAATTAATCCTGGAAAGTAAACTCCTAGAAGCCATATTGTCCATAATAAAGAACAGCATTTAAAGAGAGAAGCAACTGAATTTAATGGTTAAGAACACAGTTCTGGAATCAGACCTTAGTGCAAACTATATGATGTTGGGTTTGACCTCTCTTAGCCTCAGTTTCCTCTCCTATAAAATGGGGATGATAAGAATGTCTCATTAGGTGGTTCTGAAGATTAAAAAAGATCGTGCATGTAAAGCATTTAATATAATACTGGGTACTATAGTATGAGCTTATGCAAATATTATTAGTGTAACCTAATAACATGTTATTAAATGTTATTAGTGTAACATTGAGTTCTACAACCTTCAGGAGAGTGATATTGAGACAGTGGGTCAAGAAAATCCTCTCCAGAAGGTGAATTTTGAGTCAAGCCCTGAGTGATGTACAGGACAAAATAGGATCTGTGAAGCTCTAACGCTCTAACCAGTGACTCGTAGGAGAGGCAGAAGGAACAGTAAGTGTAAATGCCACCCCAGCTGTACATAGAGGACCAGCAGTGTGGCTGGAGGGTGGTGAGGGAGGGAGCAGCGGAAGGAGATGAGGTTCGAAGAGTAATGAGGGAACGTGCAAGCAGGGATGAGAAATTTGGAGTTCATTCTTCTTTTTTCTTTTCTTTTTCTTTTTTTTTTTTTTTTTGCAGTATGCGGGCCTTTCACTGTTGTGGGCTCTCCTGTTGCGGAGCACAGGCTCCGGACACGCAGGCTCAGCGGCCATGGCTCACGAGCCCAGCCACTCCGCGGCATGTGGGACCTTCCCGGACCGGGGCACGAACCCGTGTCCCCTGCATCGGCAGGCGAACTCTCAACCACTGCGCCACCAGGGAAGCCCTGGAGTTCATTCTAAATGTGATGGGAAATTAGAACCTGGAGTTTCAGACATGTTGAGTCTGAAATGCTCTTGGGATATTCAGGAGAAATGTTCCAGGCAATTGAATATTTGAGCCTGGAGCTCGAGGGACAGCTGGGGGCTGCTGATGCAAATGTGTGACATGTCAGCTTTTTACTGATATTTAAAGCCAGCCTGGGCCTCTGACATTTAGAAGGTAGAAGGATAAGGACTATCCAGCCAAGAAGACTGAGAAAGTATGGGATCAAGAGGTGTTAAAGTGTCAGGTCACTAACGTAACCAGGTCACTAACTTGACCCTGAGACTCACTGTCTCACCAACTCCGTTTCAATACCAGCAATAACTGTAATAATTCCCCAGGAAAGAAGCAGAGGAAACACGATCACATATGGAATTACAGCTGTCCTGGCTACCTACTAGCACTGCACTCAGGGTTCTGCTGGGGTGAGGGAAGACTTGGGTCCACGGAAGGGGAAGGAGGAGAAATAGGTGAGGCTCTATCTGACTGACTGATGAATTGAAACACCCCCAGGAAGTCCAGTTCCAAAAGTGGTGGAATATTTGGAATCTGTGACCCAGCGTTGGCCTATTTATTTGAACTGAGCTGGGCTTCAGGTCACCACCGGTTTCAGCTGGTTACATCATCAACTTTTCACATGCAGATTGCTACCCTCTTTCACCAGGCCAAGGAGCATGTGGCTTTGTGATTTTGCTTCTATAAGCGCTCTTATCACAGCACGTGTGTGTTGGAGCCAGGATGTTAAATCAATCAGTAAATAAACCTTGGCTTCACATTTTGTACAAAGTTAACTGACACATGGACACACAGTCTCTGAGTTGCTCACTGCCTCTGTGTCACAGGGTCTCTGACTGCAAACACTTCATTTTGTTTTTAAACTGCTTTATTGAGATGTAATTCAGCTGTCATAAAATCCACTCATTTAAATTGTACATTCATTTTAGTGTATTCCTGTATTCAATTGTACATTCATGATTTTTAGTGTATTCACAGAGTTGTCAGCACTTCCTTCTTGACACTGTGGTTTTCACCTGAGCAGACAGGTCACGGTCCCAGTGTTGGTAGAGCTCTGCTATTTTAGTCATGGCCAGTTCCTAACCTGAGAATGTTATCTGAAGGCAAATGTAGATCTGACTGTGACTTCCCTGGGGCCTAGTGAGCAGCTGATGAACTGGCCAAGTTCACCAGTGAAAATCACTCAGTGTCTGTTACATGGGCGACTGCTGTGGAATAAATAGACTGAGTGAGCAGGTTTTACTACAGTGAGGGATGGACTCTCTACTTGGAACTCAGACAATGGGGTCTTAGTATGTTTAATGCAAATGGCAGAACACCAAATCCCTTGTATTTGTTCCACATCTTCTTACCAACCCTTTCCCCTAAATGTTCCATTTCATTATCCTCCAAAGTATTTGTTTTGAAACCACGTATGTCCTCCTTCCTCTCATGGAAACCACCTGTAGCAGCAACCACTGGGGCTGCTGCAAACATTTGTTTTTGATAACAGTGTATTTTGAACGTCTGTGGTTTCAATTTCTATTTTTTTTCCCCTTACTGTCGTAACTTTTCAATCTCTTCATACCTTTTATGGGTAGTTTTGCTTTTCCCAGGCATTTACAGTCTGATGAACGTGTCAGCTACATAAACTGTGAACTAAGAAATTTATAATTTCAAAATTAGTATAATTGTCCAATGACTTACAGCTCTCAAGATGTTTTCATCTACAATATTTAAACTGGTCCTTACAACAGCTCAGTGATCAGAAAACCAACATTTCCTGGCTGGCCAGTAGCAAAATTTATAGTAAAAAATGGGTGATTTGAATTCTAGTCTAGGATTTTTCCCTGTGAGAACACTGGCCACCATATATGACTATGGTTCTCCAACTTCAGCTGAATCAGAATTGTTTAGGGGGCTTGATACAACACAGACTATGAGCTCCACCCCCAACATTTCTGCTTCAGTAGGTCTGGGCTGGGGCCCAAGAATGTTCTCATTCACACCCAGACTCCTCCACTTTCTCCTTCGCCTTCCCCTTCTCAGCTTCCCTTGCAGCTATGGGTGGTCATGTGACATATTATGGCCAGTGAGATGTGAGCAGAAGTCTGGGAAAACTTGTGCTTTCCTGATGAAAAGGGACATAGTTGGTTCTTTACCCTTCCCACTTCGTCTTGCTTAGAACTTATATGTAATGCTTGGAGGTACAACAGCATCTATGACCAACACATTGAAACTAGCAGGATAGGAAGATAGGAAGAGGCTGGGTCTCTGACAGCCCTAGGTTGCTTACCTCCAGACTTCTTTTCGAGTGAGAAAAGTAAATCTTTATACAAGCCAGTGTAGTTGGGTTCTCTGTTACTTGCAGCCAAATACATGCCTACCTGATACAGAGAAAAAAGGAGGATAGAAAGGTGCATGAGAAGTGGCACTTAATAAGCACTTGTGAGACCCTATTCTGTAACTGACATTGTGCCAGGTGAATGAGACATGGTTCCCGCCCCTAGGGTGTTCATAGTCAAGGTGAAAATGCCACCATGTAGATACACAAATAATAATACGTGTGACAAGGACAAAGGTAGAAGCAAAATGTTTTGGAAACCCAGAGAAGGAAACGCTACCTAGGGAGGTCAGGGAAGCTTCCCAGGAGGTGACATTTTAGCAAAGTCCTGAAGGATGAATAAAGTTGCCAGATAGAGAAAAGGAAAAAGGAAGCTTTCTTCACTGTGTCCCTTCTCACTCCTACCCTTGGAGGGCCAGAGGCTGACCTGGCTGGGGGCATGTTGGGACAAGCAGCCAGCAGAGTCAACAGCTATGCAGGAAACTCTAAGTCCAAAGAACCAGGAGGGAAGTTGTGAGGATTGGCAAGAACTCCCTGTAGCGGTCCAGGGAGCCAGAAATCTGGGGCTGAAAGACAAGAGCAAGAGATCAGAGGGCACATGGGAAGGAGCAGGGCAGGAGCCCAAGAGGATGGGTGGAGACCTGTTTCTCAAGCAGGTAAGGAACTCAGGGCGCTGTATACCCCATTTCATGATTTCTTGTCATTCAACTTCATTTTCCCTCTCAGCCCCCAATCTGTTAGGCTTGCAGGAAATTCAGTCTTAGTCCTTCCTGGGGCTTCCGGCTGCCCCCAAGGCCGTGCTAATATCCTGGTGTGTTACTCAGCCTGCAGGGCCCTACAGTCCCCTGTGCTGCTTTCTCTGACACAGGAACCATGGCTGGAGGATCCCATCACCCTGACATATCATGGCTATTTCCACCAACTGCCTGATATATCTTCTGGTGCTTCTAGAAAGCAGGGCTCAAGTCCCTGCTTCTGGTGGGCCCCAGAAGCCTCTCTTTCCTCTCCCCAGACCCAGACATCTCTTCTTGGTTTGGGGGAAATATCTCTCTCTGGTCCTGTTTCCACCAGAGATACGCTCCCTCACTTCAAGCGCTAGTCAGCTCAACGAGCTTAGGGCTGGGGAAATACAAGCCAGGAAGGGAAGTGTCTCCAGTCCAACGCTGCTGTCCACCACCCCTGAGATTAGGAACAGATCCTTTTAGAATGGGTGAAGGCAAAAGGGGAAATGCAGGGAGAAAAGTTTAAACTACGGGGCCACATATTGATGATGATGGTATGGTCTAAGGGACGGGGGGCAGCACACACACATCCCAAGAGGTGTGAAGTGAGAGTCAGGGAAGGCCTGATATGTTTGGAGAATGGTGAGTACCTGCGGAGGGAGGAGCAAGGTGTTGGAGGGGACAGCTTGGATGATCATCTGTAGAATTTGGATTTTATTCTGTAGGCAACAGAATTCAGGAAAGGTTTATATGATATGTTTAGACAAGATCCTGTTTTTTTTTTTTTTTAAAGGGGCAACTCTGATAGAGGGTAAGTTGTGAAGAGTCTGTGGTTGACCATAGGAATAAGCCGGACAAGGACTAGTAAGAGTTTAAACCAGGGGGCTTCCCTGGTGGCGCAGTGGTTGAGAGTCCGCCTGCCGATGTGGGGGATACGGGTTCGTGCCCCGGTCCGGGAAGATCCCACATGCCACGGAGCGGCTGGGCCCGTGAGCCATGACTGCTGAGCCTGCACGTCCGGAGCCTGTGCTCCGCGACGGGAGAGGCCACAGCAGTGAGAAAAGAGTTTAAACCAGGGAGTAATAATGGAGATAGATAGAAAAGCACAGTCACAGTTCTGGGATAAAAGCAACAGAATTTGGTCATTGATTGGCTATGAGGGAATAATGGGGAACGACAGAGAGAAAAGCTGAAGGAGAGTCCAAGATTGCTAGCTTGAGAGATGCGGTAGCTGGTAAAGCCATTTACCTGAAGGTGAGAGAACAGAAGGCAGAGGAGAGGGTGGAGGGGGTGATGGGAGGAGAGAACTAAACATATTTAGCACTGGTTATGTGCCAGGCACTCTTTCACATATATTTTTGTCATAAAAGCCCTATGAAGCGCAAGAGGGAAGGGATATGGGGATATATGTATACGTATAGCTGATTCACTTTGCTATACAGTAGAAACTAACACAACATTGTAAAAGCAATTATACTCCAATAAAGATGATGAAAAACAGAAGATAAATTACAAAAAGAGAAAATAAATCTCTAAAAAAATAAACCCTATGAACTAGTATTATTGTTTTGTTTTGATTTTTTTTTGCGGTACGTGGGCCTCTTACTGTTGTGGCCTCTCCCGTTGCGGAGCACAGGCCCCGGATGCACAGGCTCAGCAGCCATGGCTCACGGGCCCAGCCGCTCCGCAGCATGTGGGATCTTCCCGGACCGGGGCACGAACCCGTGTCCCCTGCATCGGCAGGCAGACTCTCAACCACTGCGCCACCAGGGAAGCCCTATGCAGTAGTATTATTATGTTCATTTCACAGATAAGCCTCAGAGATAATGTTGCTCACCCCAGGTTTCTTGGAGGGTAACAGAGTCAGGGTTGGAAACAATATCTACCTGACTCCACAGTCCATGCTGTCCCCTAACGTGCTTTTAAGTGCCACCCAGTGGGGATATCTAGGAGTCACTTTGGGAGCTTGGGAGACCGGCAGGAGGTGCAGGCATCAGTCTGGGCGTCTTTATTATGTAGATGGTTCCTGAAGTTGCGGGAGCAGATGAGATCAGCCGGGAGAAGTGTGTGGCACGAAAAGAGAAGACAAGGACAGACTCTGGGTTTAAGGGTTACATCAGTTACACTACAGGTAACAGAAAAAACAAGGAATAAGCTTAGGACTTGTAATTCTCTCATCACAGAAGTTTTGAGGTGGGGTTCTCAGGGTTGGTATGTTGGCTTCATTAGAGAGCCAGGCTCTTTTCCTCACCGTATTTAGTGTATGTATTTCCTCCTCAAATTTACTTCAATCACAGAATGGTCACTTTAGGTCCCACCATCCCATTTCAGGCAGAGGGAAAACGGAAGAGGCCAAGAGAAAAGTGTATCTGCCCGCCAAGTGAGCCTGCTTTGAAGGAAGTCTTTCTAGAAGACCCACTCCATAGTTTCTGCTTACATTGGCCAGAATTTAGTCACATGACTGATCTTCAAGGGCGGCTGGGAGATGTAGTTCTTTAGCTAGGCCCCTTACTGCTCCAACTAAATCGTGGTTCTTTTGATAGAGAAGAAGGGAGAATGGAACCTGGGTTGGCAGCTGTAATCTCTGCCATAACGGGGTAGGCAGGGGAAAGAAAAGGTAAAGAAGAACATATGGGGGCAGGGGAGAAAATGATGCCATAAAAAATGTAATAGTTAGTATGCTTTTAGTTTCAAGTTATTGAAAATTCAGCCCAAGCTAGCTTAAACTTTGCTCAGATGACCAAAAAAATTTGCAGGTAGGGCAGGTGTGTTAGTTGGGGCTCTGGTTTTGCAACTTTGCTATTTTCCTGGCTCTGCCCCCTCTGTGTTGGCCTTGCCTTTAGGTTGGCTTCACAAATGGTAGTAAAATGGCTGAAATAGTTCTGGGACTCATTTATGCAAGCCACATTGTCCAGAGCAAGAAATTTCAGGACTTAGCACAAGTCCTGAAATTCATTCATTCATTCATTCACTCACTCAGTCACTCAGAAACATCGCTGGGTAATACTATGTGCACTTTTCTAGATTTTGGGGATAATGTGAATAAAACAAACAGGGATTCTTCCCCCAGTGAACCTTGTTTTAGTCATCTATTGCTGCATAACATATTACTCCAAAACTGAGCAGCTTAAGCCAACTAACATTTATTATTTCCCAGTTTCTGTGGGTCGGGAATTTGGACATGGCCTGACTTGGGGACTCTCCTGAGGCTGTAATTAAGATATCAGCTGGGACTGCCATCATCCCAAGGCCTTCTGGGGAGGACCTGTGTCCCGCTCACTCAGGTGGCTGTTAGCCTCAGGTCCTCACTGGCTGTTGGCCAGAGACATCAATTCATGGCCATGTGGGCCTTACAGTTTGGCTGGAGGTTACGGGGAGGTAGGATAGAAATTAGTCTTTCTGTAACCTAATCTTGGAAGTGGCATTCGATCACCTTTTCCAGGTTGCATTTGTTTTGAAGTAAGCTGCCAGGTCAAGTTCACACTCAAGGGGAGGGCATTACATCAGGGCATGTATACCAGGAGGTGGGGGTCATGGGGAACCACTTTGAGGCGCTCTACCCCAGAGCTATATTCTAGTCAGTGGAAACAGACAACAGACATATCATATGTTAAGTGACAATAAGTGCTATGAAGAAAAATAAAGCAGAGTGAGGGAAGGTGTCTCTCATGAGAGGACATTTGAGTAGCATCTGAAGCAGATGAGGCAGTAAGCCGTGGGTATGTGTGGAGGAGCATTTTAGGTGGCGCGAAGAGCAGGTGCAGACTCCCTGAGGCAGGAGCTTGCTTGGTGTCTTTAAGGAAACACTCAACCAAAATGGCTGGAGCAGAGTAAGCAAGGGAGGAGATAGGGAGGTGGGGTGGGAATCAGATTATGTACGGACTTATAGGACACAGTAAAGTCTTTATTGGAAGGTTCTGAGCCATGGTGTGACATGACCTACCTTACTTTTATTTATTTTATTTATTTATTTTTTTTGTGGTACGCGGGCCTCTCACTCTTGTGGCATCTCCCATTGCGGAGCACAGGCTCCAGACGCACAGGCTCAGCGGCCATGGCTCACGGGCCCAGCCGCTCTGCGGCATGTGGGATCCTCCCGGACCGGGGCACAAACCTGTGTCCCCTGCATCGGCAGGCAGACTCCAAACCACTGCGCCACCAGGGAAGCCCCGACCTACCTTACTTTTAAAAGGCTGTGGTGTGGGAAACAGATGATACAAGGGCCAAGAGTGAAAGCAGGAAGACCAGTTGGGATTCTAGAGCAGTGGCCCAGGTGAGAGATGATGGAGTCTTGGATTGGGTGGAAGTGAAGGGATTGGATTCCAGACATATTTAATAAAACTTGCTGATAGACTGGATTTAGGGTATAACAGAGAGGAGTCAACGACGACTCAGGCTTCTAGTGCGAGCACCTGAGAGGCTGAGGTCGCCATTTGTTGGGATGCGGAGGACAAAATCTGGGAGAGTAAATCAAGGATTTGACTCTGGTCTGGTGGCCACATTAAGTTTGAGATGCCTGTTAGATATCCAAGTGGAGATGTTGCAGAGGAAGCTGGAGTCTGGAGTTCAGGGGCAAGGTTCAGGTTGGCAACAGAAATTTGGGAGTCATCAGCGTCACGTTGACATTTAAAGCCAAAGGACTAGATGAGATTACTCACCTGGGGAATGTGTCTTAATGGACAAGAGAAGACATCTCTCAGAACTTTTGGAAATGGGAGGATGAGGAAAATCTGGTGAAGGGGACTGAGAAGGAACAGCCAACAAGAAACAGTGGATGGTGCCGGCGAGGCAGGCAACGGGCTCTACCTTTGAGGCCGTGGAGAGAGGTGCTCTCCACTTCCCAGATGCCTCCAGGGGGTCCGGTGGGGCTATGGGACTTGAAAGGTGGTGGAAGGTCATTGGTGACACTAGAAAGGGCAGTCTGCAAAGCGTGCTGGAGTCAAGAGCTGGATGATGCTGAATTTTGGAGAGAATGAAGTTTAGAAAGAGACCTAGTGGGTATGGGCCTCTCTTTTAAGAATTTCAATGTTAGAAACAATAAAAGCATGAGGGAAAACACTTATTAAGTTATAAAAAAATTGGTAAATGTCTGTATCAATAAACAAACATTCTAACATTAAAACCCTTACTACAGGGCTTCCCTGGTAGCCCAGTGGATGAGAGTCCGCCTGCCGATGCAGGGGATGCAGGTTCGTGCCCCGGTCCGGGAAGATCCCACATGCCGCAGGGCGGCTGGGCCCGTGAGCCATGGCAGCTGAGCCTGCGCGTCCGGAGCCTGTGCTCCGCAAATGGGAGAGGCCACAACAGTGAGAGGCCCGTGTACTGAAAAAAAATAAATAAATAAAAAAATAAAAAACCCTTACTACAGAAAGAGGGAAACTGTTCTTAGTAAATATAGCAAGAGTTAGAATCTTCATAATGGAAAAAAACTCATGCAAATTGATAAGAAAAATACAAAGACCCGAATAGATAAATGGACAAAGGACATGAGCAGGCAATTCACAAAGGAGAAAGTACAACTAGTAAACAAAGATAAAGAAAAATGTTTGGTGCCATTATCCAGGAAAGAAATACAGATTAAAATCGCAAGATGACATGTTTTAAACTATCAAATTAACAAAAAGCTGTTCATACCCTTTAACCCAGTAATTCCAGTTCAGGGAATCCTAAGAAACTAAGCCAAAATGCAGATGAAAGAGCTGGCCATAGATTTATTTATAATAGTTAATGAGAGGAAATAATCCAAATGCTGAACACCAAAAGAATGGCTTAGAAAATTTTGGTTTGAAAATTTTTGGTTTGAAAATTCCATTCATAAATGGACTATTAATCAACCACATATAAATACCCAAAATGAGAAGAATTTACGGTAACAGTGTCTTAGTCCATTTGGGCTGTTACAACAAAATACTGGAGACTAAGTAGTTTAATTTAATTCTTACATTTCTGGAGGCTGGAAGCTTGAGATCAGGGTGCCAGCATGGTTGGGTGAGGGCCCTCTATGGTCGCAGACTTCTCATAGTATCCTCACATGGTGGAGGGGGCAAGAGAGCTCTTCAGGGCTTTTATAAGAGCACTAATCCCTTTCATGAGGGCTTTACTCTCAGGGCCTTATCACCTCCCAAAGGACCCACCTCCTAATGCCATCACTTTGGGCATAGGTTTTCAATATATGGATTTTGGGGAGAGAGAACACAAACATTCAGACTGTAGCACACATGAAAATGCCTATATCATGTTAACTGAAAAAAAGTAGGATTGTAAATGGTGTCTTATATTCTCATTTAAGGGAAAAATATTTATAGACAAAAGGAAACCCATCACAGTGTTCCCTGCAGGTCACAGAGGAAGACTGGCTACCTTCTTTCCTGCAGCACACCTTTGTTGAGTTCCGTGCTGATCTCTCTGTGCCAAATCCTGGGACTACAAAGATAATTCCAAAAATTCTGCCCTTGAAGAATTTGCATCTAACTAAAATTTGAAAAACTGTTTTAAAAATCTCAAAAGATATAAAAATAATTGAGTGAATTCCCTGGCGGTCCAGTAGTTAGGACTCTGTGCTTCTGCTGACAAGGGCCTGGGTTTGATCCCTGGCCTGGTCAGGGAGCTAAGATCTCACAAGATGCATGGCTTACCCAAAAAAAAAAAAAAAAAAAAAAA
>NW_006780148.1:1253963-1254340 GCF_000442215.2 Lipotes vexillifer
AAAAAAAAAAAAAAAAAAAACACAGCAAAACTGATCCCAGCCACAAATTGAACCTCAGCCACACAGCTAGACCTTTGATGGCCCTGTCCAGACCTGCAGTCCCAGGGTCAACGGTGACAGGGCATTGGGTGGTCAGTTGATGGAGACCCCAGTGCTGGAGTCGATGTGGCCTTGACCCCAGAGGAATGAAAGTCGAGGAATAGCTAATGGAATTGGAAAATGAAGCTGGTGTTTCTTAACAGGACTTGTGATCTTACTTCCTGCTGTAAAAGGTTTGGTGCCCAGGAGCACCTGAAACCAAAGGTGAGTCATTATTCTTCTTCCCTTTGGGGTTCCTTCTCCATCCCACCTATTTGGCAAAGACTGGCTTTGGGATT
>NW_006780148.1:1254350-1264646 GCF_000442215.2 Lipotes vexillifer
GTCATTCCTGCTGGGAATGCTTCTCTTTTTAACTTTCTCGTGAATGGAGAAGACAGAGAACCCTACCTTCTATTTCTAGAGTCCTTTACATATATTTCAAAGAAATTCTAACTCACCAGCAAATTGAAGAACGGTGTCATTGGCTGTGAAACCAACCGTGTTATTTATTTTCTGGCAGGGCTGCCTCAACCTTGAGTCCTTCACCTATCAAATTGCAACTATTTGACAAATGCTAAAGAAGAAAAATAATGGCTCTGATAGCATCGGGGAGAAAAGTCTCCTGGAAAGCTGTTTTCTGAAAAGGTGAAAGAGGTTATTTTCAAATTCTTAGGTGTTTTAGTCAATGGCATAGCAAGACTGATTTAGAGAGCAAAGGCGTGATCTTTAAAAGAGATCCTAAAGGTCAACCTAAAGGAAAATGAGTTTTTGATTGTAGAAATAAGTTACATTTAAAACATTCAATTCTCAAAAGGAACTCTCAGTAATTACCATGTAAGTAGGGCTGCAATGTCTAAAGACAAACTGCCTGGGTTCAAATCCTGGCTCTTCCACTTACTAGCTGTGTGACCTTGAGCAAGTTACTTAATTTCTCTGTGTCTCAATTTTTCCTGTAAAATGGGGACAATGATAGGACCTACCTCGTAACGTTGTAATGAGAATCAAATGAGTCAGTATTTTGTAAACAGCTCTCAGCAGTACCTGGTATGTGACACCCGCTAAGTGCTTGTTAAATAAAACCATTAATAAACTAAAAGTAAATGCTATTTTTTCTTGCTATCACTTGTTTAAAAAAAGCAGTCACCACAAGTAAAAACAAGCACATGAAATAGTTCGATAGTGACAATGTATTCAAGTATTCATCTAGGTTTCTTCTTCCTCTAGTTGTCCTGCTTTCTCCCTTTCAAGCAGGTAACCATGCTGTCTTGTGTCTGTGTCTTGAGGGATTCCTTTGGAGCAGGAAGCCCATGGGAGGAGCAGGTGCCTGAAGCCAGGGGCTCTTCTAGTCTTTAAGGAAAGCCTAAGCCCATTGAAGTGATGCTGAGTGTCCCAGGAGAGGTGGAGGTGGGTGAGGCCCACGAGTATAAGAAGAGAGGAGAGACGGGGAGCGTTCCTGAGAAAGGCTTAGGGCTGGGAGCCCGTGCAGGGCCCCAAGTGGTGGCAGCCCCTCAGAGGGATGGCTGTGCTGTGTGCTAAGGAAGGTAGCACCCATCTTCCCATGCCTTGTGGCCCAGAAGCAAGGAGCACCAGATGGACTAAGACACTGTCAGCCTTGACTATGAGAATGCAATGGATAGAGCAGCACTGACCAATAGAAGTATAATTTGACGGCTTCCTTGGTGGTGCAGTGGTTGAGAGTCTGCCTGCCGATGCAGGGGACGCAGGTTCGTGCCCCGGTCTGGGAAGATCCCACATGCCACGGAGTGGCTGGGCCCGTGAGCCATGGCCGCTGGGCCTGCGCGTCCGGAGCCTGTTGCTCCACAACGGGAGAGGCCACAACAGTGAGAGGCCCGCGTACCGCAAAAAAGAAAAAAATAAATAAAAGAAGTATAATTTGAGCCACATTCCAAAATTTCTAGCTACTAGAATCTAGTAGCCACATACAAAAACCATAAAAGGACACAGGTGAAATTAATTTTTTTTTTTTTCTTTGTGGTACGTGGGCCTCTCACTGCTGCGGCCTCTCCCGTGGCGGAGCACAGGCTCCGGACGCTCAGGCTCAGCGGCCATGGCTCACGGACCCAGCCGCTCTGTGGCATGTGGGATCTTCCCGGACCGGGGCACGAACCCGTGTCCCCTGCATCGGCAGGCGGACTCTCAACCACTGCGCCACCAGGGAAGCCCTGGTGAAATTAATTTTAATAATATATTTTATGTCTAACATAGTATCCTTTCAACAAGTAATCAATATAAAAACTTACTGAGGTATTTTACTTTTTTTCTGTATCAAGTCTATGAAAGCTTGTATGTAGTTCACACTTAACAGTGTATCTCCATTCGGACTGGCCCCATTTCCAAGTGCTCAATAGCCACATGTGGCCGGTGGCTACCATATTGGACAGGCCAGGCTAGAGGCTCTTCTCTTGTTTTCCTGGTTGTACATAGCCTTCCTGGATTCTAGTGTGACTCTGACTGGGAAAGGGGACTCCGAATTTTTTACCCAACAAATATTTATGGAACGCCTACCATGTGCTAGGGTTGTCATTCTCAAAATATGTGTCAAGGCATCCTAGCAAGCTGCAGTGAACTCATAGAGGCTTCAAGGAGTGTTCTACATTTTTGAGGGACGCATGTGTTGAACACCAGGCACTGCTAACTCAAGGAGGATCAATTTCAATGTTAGGCCAAGCTACATTCCTCTTTAGATGCTGTTCATCTTTGCGAAGCTGGGTTTCCAGCAGCTGCTGTGATAAAAACTCAAGTACTACAGGAAAATCAATGTGGAACAGAAAGGAGGGTGGCAACGTCCAATCTAACTCCAAAGTTGGAGGAGTTTGCAGTGCCTGGTTGGTATGCGTGTCCTATTGGTAAGTAATGGTGGTTATAAAAAGAATGAAATAATGCCATTTGCAGCAACATGGATGGACCTAGAGAATATTATACTTAGTGAAGTAAGTCAGACAGAGAAATATTAATAGTGTATGATATCACTTATATGTGGAATCTAAAAAAATGATACAAATGAACTTATTTACAAAACAGAAACAGACGCACAGACTTAGAGAATGAATTTATGGTTACCAGAGGGGAAGTGTGGGCGGGAGGGATAGACTGGGAGTTTGGGATTGACATGTGTACCTTGCAGTATTTAAAATAGATAGCCAACAGGGACCTACTGTATAGCACAGGGAACTCTGCTCACTATTCTGTAATAACCTAAATGAGAAAAGAACCTGAAAAAGAATAGATACATGTACATGTATAACTGAATCACTTTGCTGTACACCTGAAAATAACACAACATTGTAAATCAACTATTTTCCAATAAAAATTTAAAAAAGAATGAATGAAAAATATTTTTCTTTTAGTTTGTGAGATGGTTTCTTTCAAACAACTGCTAAGTTTTTAGAATACAATACTTATAGTTTGGACCTAACTACTTAATAAAACAGAACTTTTAGATATTTCTTTTGGCCTAGGAACTCCATGAAAAATCTGCTGAAACACCAGGGGTGCTGAGAAGGTCAGGAAACACTGTACCAGGTGCTCATGTCGACTCCCGGGATGTCTGGTGCACAAAACCAAAGATCCTGCTTTGTGGAGCTTACGTGGTGGGTGCGCTGGCAGGACAGAGAGTAAAAAACTCGATGACAAGCAAAGCTTGAGTTGGGATTTCCTCTCAACCCAGCGGGACAGGGTTTGGGAATCAGATTTAGATTGATTTAAAGGGGATGTAGAAGGTGATATTTCTTATACACTAGACTTTGTAGACGTTGATTTATTTCTTATACACCTGGGTTGGGCTGTGTGCAGTTATTTTTTTTTAATTTTTATTTATTTTTTGGCCGCATCCTGTCTTAGTTGTGGTGCATGGGCTTCTCTCTAGTCGTGGTGTGCGGGTTCCAGAGCTCGTGGGCTCTGTAGTTGTGGCACTCAGGCTCTCTAGTTGTGGCACGTGGACTTATTTGCCCTGCAGCATGTGAGATCTTAGTTTCCTGACCAGGGATCGAACCGGCATCTCCTGCATTGCAAGACAGATTCTTAACCACTGGACCACCAGGGAAGTCCCGTGTGTGCAGTTATTTTAATAGAAGATTTATTTTAAGGGTGTTCATGGAAGTGAGGAAAGCAAATATCTTCATGGGAACTCTGGAAAGCCCTTCCATCAGTCCTCAGGGTTAGAACAGGAACACTGGCAGCTCTGTACCCCGTGGAGGCTGGTCATTGGTCAGGAACTGGAAGGTCACTTGGGACAATGCTCACCTCCTCACCCCTTTGCACCAGGAGTTGTTGGTGCCCACCTGGAGCCAAATGCATTTCTTTTCTGCATGTCTTTTGGGTTCTGTTCCCAAGACCAGCTGCTCTCTCCCATGCATGCCTCCTAGCCTCTGTTTTCTTTCTTTGTGTTTCTTCACTTCTGCTTCTACTATAGCCTGGCAACTCTTTCCACATATCTCAGGTTTAACTTTCAGAGAGAAAGAATCTAAAATGTTCATTTAGTGACTTGTCCCTACTGGGCAAGGCTCTCATTGGTGCCGACCTCATCAGCCATTGGTTGCCTGGGGATCAGTAGTTATTGTGCCTTCCTTGGCCCAGTCCTCTGTGGTCACAGTTGTAAGCAACGTGTGAGGAACCATCTAAGGATTCTTCTCAATAGAACTGTGGATAGAACATTGCAGACATGCTGAGCCTTCTCAGAACAGTCAGTAAGATCTTACCCTCTTCTGGTTTTTTTTTTTTTTTTAAGGATTACTCGAATTATTCACCAAAATTAAAAAATACAATATATCATTTACAAATGCTCGAGAAAAAAAGAGAGAAATACTTAGAAATAAACTAACAAAACACATGTAGGACTTATATCTTGAAAACTACGCAATGCTGATGGAAGAACTCAAAGATTTAAATAAATGGAGACACGTCATGGTCATAGATTGGATGACTCAACCTAGTAAAGATGTCATTTCTTCCCAAGTTGACATACAGGTTTAATGCAGCTCCTATCAAAATACCAGCAAGATGTTTTATAGATATAAATAAGATTATTCAAACATTTATATGTAAAGGCAAAAGGAACTAGAATAACTACAACGATGTTGAAAAAGAAGAGTCATGTAGGAGGACTCAGTCTAACCAACTTCAAGGCTTGTATATGGGTACAGTAATCAAAATTATATGGTACAGGTGGAGGGATAGACACAGAGATCAGTGAAACAGAACAGAGAATGCAGAAACAGATCCAGACAAATTGGTCTAGCTGATTTTTGTGACGAAGATGAGAAAGCAATTCAATTGCTGAAAGATAACCTTTTCAACAAAGGATGCTGGAACAATTGGACATCATGAGAAAAAAACAAAAAACAAAACACCTGGGTCTATGCCTCATACCTTGTACAGAAATTAACTCAAAATAGATTATGGGCTTAAATGTAAAATGACAAAACTTTTAGAAAAGAACATAGGAAAAAAATCTCAGAATCTAGGGTTAGGCAAAAAGTTCTTAGACTTAACACCAAAAGTAAGATCCATAAAGGGAAAAATGGATAAATCAGACTTCATCAAAATTACAAACTTGCTCTGAGAAAGACCTTTTTCAAACGATGAAAAGAGAAGCTACAAAATCAAAGCAAGTGTTTGCAAACCGCATATTGTATAAATGACTAGTATCTAGAACACATAAAGTACTCTCAAAGCTCGAGTAAAAAAAAAAAAATCTAATTAAAAAATCAGAAAAACACATGAAGATATACCAAAGAGGAAATACAGATAGCAAATAAACACATGAAAAGATGTCCAACCTCATTAGTTATTAGGGAAATGCAAATTAAAACCACAGTGAGGTATTACTTACTACACACCTTTCAGAATAGCTAAAATAAAAAATAGTGACAATACCAAATTCTGGTGAGAATGCAGAGAAACTGGGTCACTCATACATTGCTGGTGAGAACGTAAAATGGTACAAACAATCTGGAAAACAGTTTGGCTATTTCTTTTAAAATTAAACATACAACTGGGACTTCCCTGGTGGCACAGTGGTTAAGAATTTGCCTGCCAATACAGGGGACACAGGTCCGGGAAGATCCCACATGCCACGGAGTAACTAAGCCCGTGCGCCACAACTACTGAGCCCATGTGCTACAACTACTGAAACCTGCGTGCCCAGAGCCCATGCTCTGCAACAAGAGAAGCCACCACGATGAGAAGCCCGTGCACCGAAGAGTAGCCCCCACTCGCCGCAACTAGAGAAAAGCCCGCGCACAGCAACGAAGACCAAATGCAGCCAAAAATTAAAAAAAAAAAAAAACAGAAAAACAAAAACCATACAAGTACCATATGACGCAGCAATTGCACTCCCGGGCATTTATCCCAGAGAAGTGGAGACTTATGTTCACACAAAAACTTGGACACGATCCTTTCTAGCAGCTTTTTTCTTAATAGCCCAGAACTGGAAACTATGAAGATGTCTTTCGATGAGTGAACTGTTAAACAAACTGTGGTACATTCATACCATGGACACTACTCAGCAGTAAAAGGGAATAAACTATTGAAACAGGCAATGACCTGGATGAATCTCCAGAGAATTATGCTGAGTTAAAAAAGCCAACCCCGGAAGATTACATATGGTATCACTCCATTTATATAACATTCCTTTTTAAAAATTGAAGTGTAGTTGATTTACAATATTGTGTTAGTTTCAGCTGTACAGCAAAGTGATTCAATTATATATATATATATATATATATATGTATATATATTTCAGATTCTTTTCCATTATAGGTTATTACAAGATATTGAATATAATTCCCTGTGCTATACAGTAAATCCTTGTTGCGTATCTATTTTCTGCATAGTGGTTTGTATCTAATAATCCCATACTCCTAATTTGTCCCTCCCTCCCCACGTTGGTGACCGTAAATTTGTTTCTGTTTTGTATATTGACTCATTTGCATTAGTTTTTAGATTCCAAATATAAGTGATATCATATACTATTAATATTTCTCTGTCAGACTTACTTCACTAAGTATAATATTCTCTAGGCCCATCCATGTTGCTGCAAGTGGCAATATTTCATTCTTTTCTATGGCTGAGTGATATTCCATTGTGTATATGTATATGTATATATATATATATATATATATATATATATATATATATATATACACATATATATATACTACATATATTACATGTTCTTAAGCCTGTTGATGGGCACTGGGGTTGATTCCATGTCTCGGCTATTGTAAATAGTGCTGCTATGAACATTGTGGTGCATGTATCTTTTCAAATTAGAGTTTTCACCTTTTTTGGATATATGCCCAGAAGTGGGATTGCTGTATCATATGGTAACTCTTAGTTTTTTAAGGAACCTCCGTACTGTTTTCCATAATGGTTACACGAATTTACATTCCCACCAACAGTGTAGGAGAGCTCTCTTTTCTCCACACCCTCTCCAGCATTTATTACTTGTAATTTTTTGATAATATTTGTAAAACATTCCTGAAATGACGAGAATGAAATTATAGATATGGAGAACAGATAAGTGGTTGCCAGGGGTTAAGGAGGGGATGGAGGTAGGTATGGATTTAAAAGGACAACAAGAGGGACCCTTACTTATGGTGATGGAAATGTTCTGTATTTTGACTGTCTCAATGTCACTATCCCAGTTCTGATATTGTACTACTGTTTCGTAAGATGTTACCATTGGGGGAAACTGGTAAAGGGTACCTGAGATCCCTCTGTATTATTCCTTAAAACTGTCTGTGATCTCAAAATTTAAAAGTTTAAGTAAAAAAAATTATTGCAAGGAATGTCTGCTATGCTTTCAGATAGAAGCCTCATGCAGATTAATAGGTTATCAGTGAGGTCCCGGCCCAGGATGCCCCAGATGCAAGTTTACTGGTGGATGGAACTATCTTTTTCAGAAGGTCTTGGTAGATTGAAAGTGCTAATGGCCTTCCAAAACTAAATTTACTCCTTTTATCATTGGCAAAATTAAATCCAAAAATATCTGGAGAAAGTTGAATAAATCCAGATGATTTTACAGCCCTAAAAGTGGGTATCAACAGGGTAGTGTAAATATGCAAAGTGTATGTATGTAGCAAGAGCGCATGTTTATAAAATAGCTCGGAGAATATATCACCTGTGAGTTTCAGCTCTCAGTTCCTAGAGGGAGAGAGAGCAGCTTCCGGTTAGTAACTGAGACTTGGTCTTAGAGGCTGGTTCCTTTAGGAGGGCAGATTGAGTGACCATCTGTCGAGCACCTCCCCTGCACTAGGGGCTTTACATTATCCAGTTTAATCTTTAGCCCTGTACTAGGGGGTGGGCAATATTACCCCCAGAGCAGACACTGAGTCTCTGAGTGCCTCCGTGAAGACATTCGCCTCAAGAATTGACCAGAGATTCAAACCCAAGGCATTATAGGCTAAAAAGGAGTAAGTGCCAGCCAGGAAGTCAAATCTAGGTCTGTCTCTAAAATGCCAGCTCCTTGCTGCTACCCTTCCTGGCCTACCATGATCACCACTTGTGGTGTTTGCCAGCCCCAGCTGTGTCATCCAAATGCTGAATTGCCCCTAGGAGAGGGCAAGTCTTTCTCTGTCCTCCCATAGTTGCTGGGGTCAGGCAGAGACAGGAAGGTGGGTGGCATGGAGGTCCCCTTTCATTCACACTCTGCAGGTGGCTTTCTTGAGTCTACTTTTCCTTTGAAAGCTGTCCGAATTGATCGTTTCAGCCAGATTTTACCTTCCTAGGGGGGAGCTGGGGAAGGAAAAGAGAGAAGATGTAGGCACAGTGAGATGTCTACTGAACTATTCCTTCTTCCAAGGTCTCCCTCTCCAGGTGTACCCTCATAGAAAGTTCCAGGTGTGCCTCCCAGGCCCTGAGTTCAAATCCTGCCAAGGCTCAGGCAGAGATGAGCCAGGGCAGTCAGAAAGAGCACATTCACAGAACTCCAGTGACCTGCAACTGCTGGTCTCCTGGAAAGTTTCTTTGTTGATCTTTTCTGTAGACTTTTGTACGGTGCTCTTTGACTATGTTTACAGGTGATAGGGCTGGGAATAGAGAAAGTGAGGGAGAGAGGGCACGTGGGAGGAAAGAAGCTGAATGAATTCTGGGAAGTGACACATCTGAAGAGACTGCCTTCAAGGTCATGTCCAGTCTGATATTCAGGGCATTATCAATTTTTTTCTGTCAACAATGATTTATATTTTATTTTCATCATCTTTAGCTGATTCTTTCTTATGATTATGTATTGTGTTATAGCCTCTTGTTTTCATTTCATGGAAATGATTCCCGACTGAAGAGCTGAAATCAATCTTGGCTGCACACTGGAATCACCTGGGAACATTAAAAATACTGATGCTTGGATCCTATCCCAAGAAATTCTGACTTAACTGGGGCTAGCGAAATCTGGGGAGCAGTCTGGTCTGGGGATCAGAGGGCACCTGAATTGTGAAAGCTCCCTGGTGATTCCTGCATGCGGCTAGGACTGAGAACCATTGTCTATGAGGATCTGAAATCCCTAATTTTCAAGTTCTCGTTGATCTGGTAAATGTTTTCTCAGGCACAAATTCCTCCTTGTGTTGGCCTTTTTCAGAGGCTGGGTGAGCTCACCTTCTGCCACCTGGGCTACACCTCTACCTATACCCCGGGCTTTTCCTGTGGCCTGGCTGCACTTATTCCCATGTGGATGTTATGAGACGGGTGTCTCGGCTTACCACGTGGTTTTCATCTCCAGCCATTATGGAGAGTGCCCTTTCTCACTTTCAAGAGTGACTATATTATCTTTCAGTTTTCTCCCTTCTCTTCCCTCCCTCCCTTCCTTCCTTACCTCCTTCTTTCCTTCCTTTTCATATCTTTAAAAATCTCTTCTCAGGGTCTTATGAGGAAGTGGATTTCAGCATGAGTTTAGTCCACATTCTCAAAATCTGGTGATTTTACTTTTTAAACGTATACACTTCTGTGTTACGTGAATTATTTCCCCACATATGTATTACTTTTGTAACATCTTTTAAAATATTTTTATGGGGCTTCCCTGGTGGCGCAGTGGTTAAAAATCCTCCTGCCAATGCAGGGGACACGGGTTCGAGCCCTGGTCCGGGATGGTTCCGCATGCTGCGGAGCAACTAAGCCCATGTGCCACAGTTGCTGAGCCTGTGCTCTACAGCCCGTACGCCACAACTACTGAAGCCCACATGCCTAGAGCCCGTGCTCCACAACAAGAGAAGCCACCGCAATGAGAAGCCTGCACACCACAGTGAAGAGTAGCCCCCCACTCGCCGCAACTAGAGAAAGCCTGCATGCAACAATGAAAACCCAATGCAGCCAAAAATAAATAAGTAAAATAAATAAATTTTAAAAAATTTATGAAAAGTTATTATATTCATAAATTCTAGGTAATAATCTGGGAAAACGTTTATGATAAAATGCTAAGGAAAAAAGTAGAAATATGTGCAGGAGGATGACAACAGTGTAAACTAAGACAATGACAAAAAACAAACCATATTCGTGGAAGAGAGAGTGGGATGAAATACATAAAAATAGTGGTTTTATTTACATGGTGAGACTGTATAATTACTTTTTTTTTTTTTTTTTGGGACGCGGGCCTCTCACCGTTGTGGCCTCTCCCATCGCGGAGCA
>NW_006780148.1:1264857-1283917 GCF_000442215.2 Lipotes vexillifer
ATATTTTTTTTTTTAAAGAGCATACTTTTTTCATAATGGGTGGGAAAATTGAACCACTCATGTTAAAGGACTTTAGTCAACTGCAGAAGATGCCCACATTAAGAAATTGTTTGTGGGAGACACCCAGGCTCAAGGAAGCTGACTGGGGTGAGCCTGGAAGAAGAAGAAGGAAGAAGATGCACCTGGAATGTGGTTATTGTTACAAGAAAACGAACACTGTCAACAGTACTGTAATATATCAGGCATGAAACCTGGGTTTAGATATTTGTTTACCTCTATTCCCCATTTTTCCAGCAAGAGTGACTTTTATGTGTTTGGGCATCCAACCACTCAACAACCCATGAAGTGTCTGGGCTCCACCTTTGCCTCGAGAGCCATAGCACATGATCTAGGCCTATAGCAGTCAGCATATTACATTCCTTTTGCCTCATGATTGGCCAAAAGTGAGCAAGTAATTAAGACAGTTAAATTGAAGCCACTACAAAGATGCTCTTTTTTTTTTCATGTACTTGAACTTGCACCTTGTTGCCTGATGTGGCTGTAGCTGTCTTGCTTTCATGTGGAGCCTGAGAATTCAGCAACATATGGAGAGGAGCAGATGATCTGAATCCCAGTCTGGCCTTGGTGAGGCCAGGTCTTCTGCCATTAGATTTTTCATTTATGTGAGCCAACACACTTCCTAAGTCAGGCTGAGTTGGACTATTAGACACTTAAAACCAAAATAATTCTACAAACTGTGCTTATGGACATTCACTTTTTAAAAAATCATTTATTATTTCGTTTTATGTTTTTGGCTGCGTTGGGTCTTCGTTGCTGCTTGCGGGCTTTCTCTAGTTGTGGAGAGCGGGTGCTACTCTTCCTTGTGGTGCACAGACTTCTCACTGCAGTGGCTTCTCTTGTTGCGGAGCACAGGCTCTAGAGCGCAGGCTCAGTAGTTGTGGCACACAGACTTAGTTGCTCCGCGACATGTGGGATCTTCCCGGACCAGGGCTCGAACCTGTGTCCCCTGCATTGGCGGGTGGACTCTTAACCACTGTGCCACCAGGGAAGTCCCTTGAGATTCACTTTAAAAGGAGGGCTAGAGAATAAGAATGTGTTGCCTTTTATCCACTGCTTTCTTAACAGAGCTGATGCTCTGATTCCTGGCTTCCACTCCTATTCGTTGGGCAGATGCATTAATATCTCTCCCATGGAGAAACAGTCATACATTCGGTTAGTCTAGCTTGATGAAAATGTCTCACCATGGCACTCAACTCCTATTTCTGATTCCAGATTTACTAAACTGTCCTCTGACCTGTCCTTTAGCCCCTTGACTGGGTTGATGACTAGGTAGGCACCCTCCCATTGTCCATGAACACACTGGCATGACGTGTGCTTGGTCAGCCTCCTGTGAGTTTGGTTAAGCAATTAGTTGCTTAACCTTGAGATTCTGACTACAAAGCTGAGAACAGTCCCAGGTCCATGGTGTCCCACCATGACACAGAGAAGCCAATCGACTTAAGTCTCCTTATATCTACTGTATAGCACAGGGAACTATATTTAACATCCTGGGATAAACCATAATGGAAAAGAATATAAAAAAGAATGTATATATGTGTATATAACTGAGGCACTTTGTTGTACGGTAGAAATCAACACAACATTGTAAATCAACTATACTTCTATAAAAAATAAATTTAAAAAAGTCTTTTTATATTTCTTTTTAACTTTGACAAGATCATTCACATAAAAAGAGGGTTAATAAGGGCAGACTGTGCATATCCAGTATGTGGTCCTGACAATACCAGTGAGCTCTGGGACATGGTAGACCTGGGTTTGCTTGTCCCTGTTTTTGGTATAGTCTTGGGCAGGACACCATATCCCTAAACCTCTGTTTTGATTCCTCTACTCTAAAGTGGAGACAATAATACTTTTCTCAAAGGGTCATTGCAAAAACTAAATCGAGCGATATACACAAAGCCTGAGCACAATAAAAGAATAGCTACTTAGCAACCGACTTTCTAGGAAGCTAATAAAACTTCAGGGCCCTGGGAGGGACTCTTGGTAATGTGTTCACATGGTCATATGTTTTTGTAAAATTTGCAAATTTAAGATATGTTTGCAATTATTTATCTTAAATCAGGTCCCCCAAATCTTGTACTGGTATTACCCCATTTAAACCTCACCCCAATGCTATGAGATAGGTACTTTTGTTATTATCATTTTACAAATGAGAAAACTGAGGCTTATGGCTATTAAGTAACTTTTCTGTGAGTGGTGGAGCCAGGATTCAAACCAGGCAGTCTGCATCCAAGGGTGTCTACGGTCCAGTCCATGGCTTAATGGTTTTACCTGGTTTCCCAAACTTGCCTGGGTTGAAGAATTACCAGGAAACCCTGTTAAAGTGCAGATTCAGGGCTCACCATGGAGCTACCAAAATAGGATCGATCTCTAGGGGAAGGACTTGGGAATCTTTTTTATTTTTTTTTAATTTTTGAATTTAATTTAATTTATTTTTTTATACCTCAGGTCCTTATTAGTCATCAATTTTATACACATCAGTGTATACATGTCAATCCTAATTGGGAATCTATTTTTAATATTCCTCCCAAATGAATTTGATGAGTAAGCAGATAATGGCTTTTCAACCTGTTGCCTCCATATAATAAGGGTTCGATACAGGTTGGCTAAGATTGTAATAAAAATAGTTTGTATTGTAACAGCAACCTCAATCTTGAAGGTTTCACAAAGGAGGCAGAATTTAAACTAAGCCATGGAGAACAGACTGAACTTTTCAAAGAGGAAACAAGGGAGAAAGCTCCACTGTGTATATCTTGTACAAAAGAATGTGATAAAATGCAACCTCTGCAGTTCCCTGTTTATGAACTGAAAATGCATTTTACCGAGATCACTTGAACAGTTAAATTATCTCACTAAAACAATTTTGCTTAATTTCATTCCTGGTTAACTACTGTTGCCAAATTTTGGTGTCAGCTGAGTCAAAGTTATTATTAGTTTTTAAAATGAATGCTCTGTGGCTTATTTGAGCAAATGTGGAACCTGCCTGACAAAGACCCAAATAGCCAAGGAAGTATTGAATATCTAATCAAAAGAAAATAAGTGCATATCAAAAATGAACTTTACCATCACTGATGAGCTGTGATAAGTTCCCACACTACACTGGCACTCTTTTGTCCAAAGTAAATGGAAGACTGAAGCTTGAGTCTGGGGAAGCAAAGAAGAAAACCCTACCAAAGGGTCTGCAGATTTTGTGTCTAGATTGAATGGAAATTAATTTCCCATGTGTAACATCCCATTTGAATGTTTACTATGCTTTCTCCTAAATTCATAGCATTGGCTTCAAAGTTTCTGAACATGGAGAACCATTCATTTTTTATTTTATTTATAGAAGTTCTAAACATAGACAAAAATAGAATAGTGTAATGAATTCCCATGTACCTTTCACCCAGCTTCAACAATTATTAACATTTTACTAATTTTGTGTGTGTGTGTGTGTGTGTGTGTGTGTGGTACACGGGCCTCTCACTGTTGTGACCTCTCCCGTTGCGGAGCACAGGCTCCGGACGCGCAGGCTCAGCGGCCATGGCTCACGGGCCCAGCCGCTCCGCGGCATGTTGGATCTTCTGGGACCGGGACACGGACCCGTGTCCCCTGAATCAGCAGGCGGACTCTCAACCACTGCGCCACCAGGGAAGCCCCAACATTTTACTAATTTTGGGAAACAGTTTAAAAATCCATAAAGATCAGTGCTTAGAAGTTAAAGAATTTGGAAGGGTTAAAACAGTCATTCAAATAATTGGGGAGAGGAAAAATAATGTTTTTTAGGTAAATTTCGTACCTGAAATTTAGGTAAATTTCGTACATGATTTGGGTAAGAAATCTTTTTTATAGTTAAAACACAGTGTAAAACAGAATAAAGATAACGTTAACCTTGAGGACAGCTCTTTTGTAGAATATCACTTTATTCAAATCCCCCCAAGTGAAGAGAAACGTTTTCTATTACACTTCCTTCTGCAGCCCAAAGGGCAAAACGGTTCATTTCAATTCACCAGACTTGAGGCTTTCCAGACCCTGTGGTAGACCCCGTGAGGAGTTTCCTAGCTATAGGAGACTGAAGGAAGAGTTGGGAAGTTTGACAAGTTATTGGGAGGCTCTATTGAGACAGTGGTGTTTGAGTGGCATCTTCAAGAGTAGACTCTACGTCTAAATGCAGATGTGGAAGGAGACAGAATCCCAGGCTAAGTGAACTGTGTGTACAAAGATGGGAGGTAGGAATGTTCAGGGTGAGTTTGAGGGTGTGGTTATATTACAGTGTTTGCGATGGAAGGCAACTTAAGAGCTGGAAGAATCTTAAAGTTGACATCATGGGACAGAGGTTAAAGGCACAAGTTCTGTCTGCAGACAGACCTATTTGGTTACCTTCTGCCTTGCTTGACAGTGCTGGTTGCCAACCCAAGAGTCATTCCCAATGTGTTTTCCTTGCTAGTAGAACTGCCTCCCTTTCTAAAGGCTGAAAATGCCAGATATTCATTACCAGACTCTCTTGCAGCTAGGGCATGGTCATGTGATTCAACTCTGGCCAAAAGAACCCAAAGGGAAATCTGCAGGGGGACTTCTGGAAAGAGTTTCCCTCTTAGTAAAAAAAGACTCTAAAGCAAAAACATTTTTGCCTTTGAACACAGTTGTATGACAGTGTGAGCTTTGGAGCTGTGGCAGCCATCCTGTGACCAGGAGGGCACAAGCTGTGGATGAAAGCCAAGGTACTGAGGATGGCAGAGGAGGAAGATGAAAAGTGATTTAGTCCTTGAAGACATCATTATGTCACTCTGGCTATGCCACCCTATGTTTGGAACTTTATGTTGTATGAAATTAACATATTTTCCTTATTGCTTAGGGTATTTTGATTTGCTTAATCCCTGGGTTAACATCAGCCCAGAAATCAGGAAAGAAAATATGGTTGTCCTTGGTATCTGTGTGGGATTGGTTCAGGACCCTGCCACTCCCCCAACTCCCCAATCACAGATAAGAAAATCTGAGGACGCTCAGATTGTGTATAACCTACACACATCCTCCTGTGCACTTTAAATCATCTCTAGATTCCTTATATTACCTAATACAATGTAAATGCTGGTGCATGGCAAATTCAATTTTTGCATTTTGAAATGTTCTGGAATTTTTTTTCAAATATTTTTGCTCCACGGTTCGTTGAATCTGTGGCTTCAGAACCGTGGATATGGAAGGCTGACTGTAAATAACTCCCCAACTTAGATTATTTCTCCTTTGCAACCTTAATTTTTTAAATTAAATATTTAGAACATACAAGTATGTATAGAGAGTAATAACAATTCTTTTATATTCTTGAAAAATGTCTAGTCAAATCGTGCATAAGAAGTAAAATGGCTTATGGGAAAAATAGAGTTAGGAACAGGCCACTCAAAATCCTAAGAGGTTTGTAAGCCTAGCCCTGATAAAAATGATAACCATCCAGATAAATATTCTGGCACAGTTCACTCTCCGTTAGCATTTGTAGCCAACCACATGGCCAGGCCTTTCTTTGTAGCCTTATAGCCTGTTTCCTCCTTAGAGACGAGGGTCCTTAAAGACATTTGCTTCCAAAGGGACTGTTTTCCCCAAAACGAAAAATACAATCTAGAGGTTGCTTTCTTAAGTTACTCTATTTAAACCTAAGGAAAAGAGTCTTCATAATTTCTCATCTGTACTCTGAACTTGCCTAGATAGATTAATATAGTGAAAAATGTGGAGGATCTTAAAGCTACTAAATCAGGCATTGAGGAAGGCACGTCTGTGGGATTTTCAGCTTCCCCCCCTAGGATCCTCAAATATGATGAAGGCTTTCTCTTTGTGAGAAAGCTTGCCTTGATGACTTCAAAATATCAACATACTGGAATAATCGCACATAAACCAACTTGGTTTCTGTGTTATGTTGACACCCTTCCCCATGCATCTATCACATGTGAGCCAGTAGTTTTAAAAGAACCCTAATGTGGTTAAAATGGTAAATTTTATGTCATGTATATTTTACCACAGTTAAAAAAAAAGACTAACCTGGCACATGAAACAAACAAATTGGGGACTGAAAAGAGCTCTTGTTTATGTGGGTTATATCTATTCATGTTTACTTTACTAGTCATTAAAACCAAGAAATTAAAAAAAACAGACACTGTTGTGAACAGATGGTGCTGCTAACACTGGTGTACCCACCACTCAGTTTCAAAGATAAAACTCCTAATATCACTGAATTCCCTTGTGTGTCTCTCCATGAATGCATTGCTTCTGTCACCCAGAAGTAACAACTATTCAGGATTTGATGTTCATCATTCTTTATGTTTTTTTTTTAATTTATGTATATCTCGGTGGACATATAGTTAAACATTTTTAAGCCATTGCAGTAACTTTTATTGGTTATTCTTGGTTCGTTCACCCTTACAGGTGCCCTTGGTCATTCATCCCTCCCAAATCAGAGGTGCAGTTCTTACAAGTACTTAATTAGCATACCTTGATGTCTTGCTTCTAGTTCCTTTCAGAAATTACAGTGGAACACCGTGAGATAATGGAAAATATACAACGGTCTCTGCTCCTGGCTCCTGACACAGAGCTCCTGAAATATTTATAGTTTCCTGGGTGAAAGGAGTGTCTTTTGCTATAATGAGGCGACTCTGGATAGGCTTCTGGATGGCTCCTGGTTGAGGGCTCATCACCAGAAAGACCAAGCCATGATTAGAAGCCTGGAAGTTTCAGCCCGGCCCACCTCCCACCCCCGTTCTCTTGAGAAGGAAGGAGATTTGAAAATGGAGTTAATGATCCATCATGCCTACATGATGAAACCTCCATAAAATTCCAATACAGTGTTCAGAGAGGGTGACGTACTCCAACTCCACAGGGACAGAAACTCCTGTGCTCAGGGCCCTCCCAGACCTTTTCCTAGGTGTCTCTCCATTTGGCTGTTCATCTGTATCTTTAATATACTGGTTAACATAAGTGTTTCTGAGTTCTGTGAGCCACTCCAGCAAATTAATTGAACCCAAGGAGAGGGTCATTGAAACTTCCAGTCTATAGTCAGTTGGTCAGAAGCACAGAAAGCACCTGGGCTTTCAATTGGCTTTCAACTGGAGTGTGGTATAGGTATGTGTGTGTATGTGTGTGTGTGTGTGTGTGTTTGTGTAGGGTGGGGGGGGCAGTCTTGTAAGACTGAGCCCTTAACCCCTGGGATCTGATGCTCTCTCTGGGTAGATAGAGTTGAGTTAAATTGTAGGGCACCCAGCTTGCATCGGAGACCTTCTCATTGTTGTGGAGAAAACCACACACACATCTGGTGACCAGAAGTGTCAGAAGTGAAGTGTTTTGTGTGAGTAGTAAGAGAAACACACAGGAGACAGACTGAACTGGGATTTTCCCTTAAAACAGGAGGAAAAGACTGGGTTTTTCATTTTAGACATGCAAACCTCCCCATAAACCCCCACCCATACAGACCGTTCTCACCTCTCCCTTGGAGTTTCCCTCCTGAAGGAATTCCATTGTCCAGAGGTGCTTATCTGTGGGACGCAGGGTGTCCCTAGCCATGCCAGGACAGAGCATTACGTTAGGAGATGCACTAGAATCAGAATAGGCGTAGAATTAGATCTTAGTACACTCATTTTCATAAAAGGAGCAGTGGCCACTGTTGACTGGAACAGCCCTGGCTCGTGGATCTGCCTAGTTTTAGGCTGGTTAGGTAACTGGGGTCCTCAAAGAGGAAGCCCCAATCTCTCCGATGAAGAGAGGAAAGCTGGAAGCAAAAGAGGAAGTGAGAGATGAACTGCAAAGAACTCAACGAGGTTGAAACCTCAAACTGGTATTATGCATAATAAGGTCTGACGATGTTTTCTTGTTGAATTTATCAGTCCCCTTCTCTTAGAGTGGCTTACTAGGTTGGTATTTAATTCTGAATCTTCTGTGTCAATTTATTCACCTTTATTATCCTTAGTATATGGTATAGACTGACTGTGTACCCCCAAATTCATATGTTAAATTCTAATCCCCAATGTGATGACATTTGGAAGTGGGGCCTTTTGGAGGTGATTAGGTCATGAAGGTGGAGCCCTCATGAATGAAATCAATGCCCTTATAAAAGAGACCCCAGAGAGTTCCCTTGCCCTCTTCTGCCATCTGAGGGCACAGTGAGAAGATGGCCATCTGTGAACCAGTCGGTGGATCCTCACCAGGCACTGAATCTGCCAGCGCCTTGATCTTGGATTTCCTAGACTGCAGAACTGTGAGAAATAAATTTCTGTTATTTATAAGCCACAGAAAATAAATTTCTGTTATTTATACCATAGGTCTATGGTATTCTGTTACAGCAGCCTGGACATATCTTCATAGTGCTGTGATTAATGCATCCAGATTGTTTTCTTAGTATTTCCAGGTTAGAGCCTGTGGATTGTTTCATTTATATGTAGACTGGTTTCCATAACATACAACACTGGTTAACTGTTTACAGAAGACTCATCACCAGGCTAAACATTGCTGCATTTTACAGTAAAGCTGTCTGGAGAGAACACAAAAATGATTTTGGCATACCATTAGAGAAACCATTTGTAAAACTCAAATGACCACATAAAGCTTATCAAGGACTCTAGGTTGGTTTTGTTTTATACCATATGGGCTGAAGAAAAAGAAATGTCAGTAGAGCTCATTGTGTGCTCTTGCCAGCTGCTGAAAAATAGGAGTTGACGGCTCTTGGAATTTGGTTTAAAGATGGATTTGCTTTGTTTAAAGTCATTTTCTTCTAAAACTGAAAAAAATCTCTATACAGAAAAAAATTATTATAGTAGCCTCCATTAGGATAACCCCCTGCTAAGGGCCTTATCTAAGTGTGTAAAACTATTAGAGAGGCAAAAGTAATCAGGATGAATTTCATAATATTTGCACATGGCCTGTGGATTCTGGAGCCTGTGTGTTAGCAACTGAAGCTGCGTGCTGATGGTTGTCAACTTCTGGTGTACTCCTTTTTAATGAGGACCTTACTCTTCCTCTCTCAGCTCCCACAAGCCTGTACTAATGACCTATGACTTGTACACAGACAACAGAGAAGAGAGACATAGAATCAGAGGAAGGGACAGGGGCATCGGCTGGGGTTAGGTTCTACAAGGAACCATTTGTTACTGACTTCTTTTTCACTCTCAAAATTCTTTCTTTCCCTGTAAAGTGGGAAAAGCCTTTAAATAACAATAGCAAATAATGAGGAGACTTCCTAGATTTCCTAGGAGGCAGTCCTAGAAGCTATGTTTCATTTCTTAGGTTCATTCCCTGTTTTAGAATTTCTTAGGTAAGTGTATTTTGAAAATAGAAATGAACATGTACTTTTTAGTTATGGGACCCAGTGGATTTAATAAAATGAGCACTGGACCAGGAGACCTGGCTTTGAATGGTCTCAACTCAGCCATTTTTTTGCCTTAGTTTCTTCAAATATAAAATGAAATACAGCATCTAAAGATGAATGGATAAATAAAATGTGAAATATCCACATAATAGAATTTTTTTTTTTTTTTTTTTTGCGGTATGCGGGCCTCTCACTGTTGTGGCCTCTCCCATTGCGGAGCACAGGCTCCGGACGTGCAGGCTCAGCGGCCATGGCTCACGGGCCTAGCCGCTCCGAGGCATGTGGGATCTTCCCGGACTGGGGCACAAACCCATGTCCCCTGCATCGGCAGGTGGTCTCTCAACCACTGTGCCACCAGGGAAGCCCCACATAATAGAATATTATTCAGCCATAAAAAGGAATGAGGTACTGACACATTCGACAACATGGATGAGCCATAAAAACATTATGTTAGGTGAAAGAAGCCCGACACAAAAGATCATGTATTATGTGATTCCATTTATGTGAAATGTACAGAATAGCTAAATCTATAAGGACAGAAAGCAGATTAGTATATTAGCTAATGGGTATGGGGTTTCTTTCTGGGGTGATGAAAATGTTTGAAAATGGATTGTGGTGATGTTTGCTTTCACAACTCTGAATATACTAAAATCCACTGAATTGTACACTTTAAACGGTAAGTTGTATGGTATGTGAATATTTCAATAAAGCTGTTATTTAAAAAAGCAAAAAAAAAAAAGAAACAATAATTTCTACCCAACTCAGATATGTTGTGAGGCTCAAATGAGTTGTTTTATAAATAAGAAAAGTATGTCAAACTGTACAATGATAATTAATTTTAGACTTCATTATTTCCTTAAGTTAGGAGCTGATATACTACAAGAGTTCTCCAGTGATAACTGGCATTTATAGAGACCAGAGAGGCAGAGCTGCTTACAGCTCTGTGCATGAAGGTGAGATAAAAGGGAGCAGTTTACAGTTCATGAGAGTGACGAGGGGAGGGAACAATAGCTGGACTGTATGCTCCTTGAGGTCAGGCATTGTTTCTTGTACTCTGTTGTAATTCCAGTGTCTAATACAATGTCTGGCTCAATAAGTGTGAATAAATGAATAAATTAATAATGAAGAATAAATGATGAAACTAATGAACTGAGGGTCACTGAATGAAAATGATGAGACACCTTCGCTCAGCCAATAAACCATTTTACCAGCCAGCACATTCAGCTTCTTGCTTTGATACTGACAATGACTGGGGATTTGGGTATTGGATTTATTCCATTGCCAAAGGAGTGTTAATTCTCTTTCAAGTGTTACAAATCACAATAGTTCTTGTTTCTCTTCAAGACTTCAGAGAGGGAAAGTTTTACTCTATAAAGATTTTATCAGTGTCATGGCTAAGATTCACTTTATCTTCTATTAGTTGTAATGAGCCAAGGAGAGGGTTGGTCTCCAGAACAGAAGCATCATGAGGTCTGGTCTATTATGCTGGGAGCACTGAGGCTTATGGGGCAAGTTGGGAGGCCTGCTTTGCTGCAAGACGAGGGCTAGGCGTTTGCAAGGTGGTTTGGAGTTAGGACAACAATTTTGGGTGGTCCTGGCATTGTGAGTCACTGTGATGGGGACAAAAGTCACCAGCCTTGGGGAGAAGCAACTATTCTATTTTTACCAGTTGGGAAAGGACTTGTGAGTTCGGCCCAAGTTGGCCTCATGGCAAACCAGTGTCCCTTGCAGCTGAAATCAAGGGGGAAAGTAATCCAAGGAGAGAACTCTCCATTTCCTGCTATGTTTTCCCGAGACTCCCCTCTCTCTTTCTAATTAGAACTCCCAAAGTTCTAATTAGAACCTCTCTGAAGGACCACTCAGGTCTTACACAAAAATAACAACCATGAATATGTAACTGAAGGACTTTAGGATCTGGACTGCTCAGAGCAAGAGCTACTACATTCAAGGCCTGGACATTTCCATTTAGAAAATAAATCTAGCTTAAGAGAATTTCCTTATAACAGGGCAAAAAAGACACAATTAGTTAAGAAAAGATCTAGAACACACAGTGTAACTTAACTGGGTGCCAGAGCCTTCTCACAGATAGATGAATCATCTTTTATTTCCTTTCCTATACCTCTAGTCACTTTCTGGGACAATATGTCCAGGAACTAAACAGCATAAACCCTGAACTTCAAAAGCCTCAACAAAAAATTACTTGCCTAAGGGAACTGTATGTACCTCATAAAGTAGATCATCTTCCCATCCTCTTCTTCACTTATTTATTCCAAAATAGACATCTGAGAATCCAAGAAGCCAACAAAGGAACAAATAAACACAAACTGTCTGGAAAACCATTCCACTTAATAAAAAATCTCTCCCCATCTCTAGCCCCTTATATTTGTATAAACACCTTAAAATATGTTTGGCTATGACTTTTGATTATCCTGCCTTAGATGTCATTCATTTTAGATCATAAGTCTGTAGATGGGGGGGGTCCATGTTTATTCAGGGTACAGTCTGAATGATGTTATAGCATGGACTTTGGAGTTAGGCAGAGCTATGCTGGAATCAGGCTCCATGTTCACCAGCTGTGTAAGTTGGCAACTGGGCAAGTAAGTGACTTAGTCTTTCTAATCTTCATCTGTAAAATTGGGATAATAATACTTGCCTCAGATCTAAGGACACTGTGTATAAAAATGATAAAATAATCTAGAATAATCCCACCTCTGTTCCTGTCTACACCCTTCTCTCAGGATAACAAATTCTGTTTGTTTCTTATCCCTCCAGAGTTTTTTTATGCAAACATATGCAAATTTAAAATATATGTTTAAGTGTATTCTTTTTTTGCCTCCTTGCTTACATAAAAGGAGCATACAACTTGTCTGTACCTTTTTTTTTTTTTCACTTAATCTATCTTGGAAATCTTTCCATATGACAACAAGGAGATGTTCCTCATTCCGTTTCGTTTTGTTTTCTAAACTGCAGCATGGAGATTCCATTGCGTGACTATAGCACAGTTTATTTAACCATCCTTTATTGGAAGATGTTTGGATTATTTCCAGACTTTTCCCATAACAAATAAAGCTACAGTGAATATCTTTGTGCGCAGTGTCATTTTGCATGTGTGTGAGTATATCTGGAGGGTTTATGCATTTGTAACTTTTTAAAAGAACTTTACTCAGGTACAATTATTATTATTTTTTTTTTGCCAAACTGCCCTCCCAGGGACTGTGCCAATGTGCACTAAGCTCCTAGAAATGAGTACTTGCAGAAAGTAGGGGTGGAAGGTCCAGAGAGGATTTTGACTTTCTTTCTTTAAAAATTTCTACATGTTAAAGTTTTTTTCACATATGATGTATCCTCATGGTAAAATATTTTAAGAAGTAGAAATATACAGTAAGAATGTAAAGTTCTCCTTGGCCAACACTCTTTTCTTCCCTGCAACCAATTTCTCAGTCCCCATCCTCCTTGAGATTTCCAAAGATCTCTTCCTAAGATTCTCTCCTCCTTTGGCTTCTGTGACACAAACATTCTTCTGGTTTTCTCATATTTCTCTAATCTTTCACCACCTTATCTGGCTTTTCTTTCTTCTCTTGCTTTGAAAAACAGCCTAAAAATAGGGAATATTTATTGAACGATGATGATGCACAAGAACAGCAGAATCCCAAGCCAGAAGCAGCTTAAAGTCTTGCGGGTGTGGCAGATTGTCAGAAAAGGTAGCTGCTGCAATTCCTCCTGTCTCTTTAAGTGTGTGCATCTGCTAAAGCTGCCATAACAAAATACCACAGACTGAGTGGCTTAAAACACAGAAATTTAATTTCTCAAAATTCTGGAAGCTGGAAGTCTGAGATCAAGGCGTCAGCAAGCCTGATTTCTTCTGAGGCCTCTCTCCTTGGCTTGCAGATGGCTGTCTTCATGTTCACATGACATTCTCCCTCTGTGTCTCTATGTGTGTCTGGGTCCTAATGCCTTTTTCTTGCAAGGCCACCAGTTATACTGGGTAGAGCTTACCTGGATGGGAAGGACATCAAAGTCACATTGTAAACAAGCACGCTTACGGTTATGGGCTGAATTGTGCCCCCATGATTTATATGTTGAAGTCCTAACCCTCAGTACCTCAGAATGTAACTGTATTTGGAGATAGTCTTTAAAGAGGTAATTCAGTTAAAATGAGGTCTTTGGGCTGGGGGCTCTAATCCAATGTGACTGGTGTCCTGTAAGAAGAGGAGGTTAGCACACAGACACATGCAGAGAGAAGATCATGTGAAGGCATGGAGAAGGTAGTTCTCTACAAGTTGAGGAGAGAAACCTCAGAAGAAAACAACTATGCCTACACCTTGATCTTGGACTTCTTGCCTCCAGAATTGTGAGGAAATAAGTGTTTGAGTTTAAGCCATCTACTCTGTGGTAGTTGTTATGGCAGCCCTAGCAAACTAATACAAAGAATTATGCCATTTGCTTTACAATAAATCAAGAAAAGAACTTATATCAGAAAAGAACATATGTTCAAAAACATGGACCAAAAAGGGCCCATCTCAGGGACGCTGTTTGAAGTTGAACTCTGTTTAGAGTTCATCCTCCGTTCTGAGAAGAGGAACATGGCAGATGCAGCAGAAGGGAGTAAGTTCCCCTGTGTTTTCACACACTGCCACAGGGCAGGCCCCAACCTGGGGCCAAGATCACCCTTGCCAGGATTTCAGGGAGCACTTCAGCAAAAAAAAAAAGAAAGAAAGAAAGGAAGGAAGAAAGAAAAAAAGAGAGAGAGAAAATGCAAGAGCCAGATTTTGAACATACAATGTAAAAGGGAAAATGATCTTTTCTTTCACTAACAGATATACTTGGAACATATATTTTGACTTAGAATCATTTCATTGACTTCAACAGAGGACGTTTTGCTGGGTTTTAAAAAGTTTGCAGATCTCCATAGCCATTCTTGTTACAACATGTAGGGTACCTGGCTTTCAATTAGTTGTCTTATTAAAAGGATTCACAGGGCTACCTATTATTAGTGTATATTATTTTTCTCAATGCTTCAGACACTTTGGCATTTATTTTACTGTTGCCATAGAAACCCAAGTCTGTTATAAGCAGCTTTTTAAATTCTGACAGTTAGGCTTATATAAAAGAATATTTTAATGAGATGAAGAATTTGGAGAGCCCAGCCAGAGGACTGGCGGAAGAACCTTGTTCTCCAAAGGGTTACAAAATTAGTTTAGATTATCCTTTGTTACAATTGCCTTCTTTGACAACTGCTGAGTGTTTATTAGTCAGGCCTTCCTAAGATCTGCATATTCCATAAAGATTGGAGGCTTGCTTATTTCACGGAAACTGTAATTCCATCCGCCCCAGGTTCCCTCTTACACCCAGGCTGCTCCCCTGGTTAGGGGAAATGCCAATTCTCCTTTTCGCTATAAATCAGAAGATGTCTAGGTTTATTGAGCTTCACAGAAGGATAAATGCTTTTTTAAAGAATCAGTTAAGAAAAAACAATTATGCCTTGCTACGTTATGAAATATTTGGAAGCCATAAATCTTGTCTTTCTCATATTCATTGCTTATAAAAAATTTTTGGAGTAATATTTATTAATTAATTTTAGTGCTCGGTAACCCATGCACATAGCGCAAAAAACAAGAGGCAGACAGTGGAGTATGTCTCCTTTCTATGCCTGTCCCGAGGTGGCAACAATTGTTACCATTTTCCTTTGTATTCTTCCAAAGCCATTCTCTGTGATCACACACACACACACACACACACACACACACACACACAGTATATTATGCATACTGTATTACACCTTGTTTTTTTTCACTTATTTACTTTCACTTCACTTACCTACTACTGAAAACCTGGATGCTATTCTGTTTCATTAAATGAAGAGCTGCCTGGTTCCTCACAAAGGCCTTTCCCTGTAATTATTTTACAGTCATGCACTGAGTGTTACAGGCATCGTGTAGGGCCCTGTATTGAGGGGAAGACCACGAAGTCCATGCTTTCAGGAGCCCACACTAGTAGAAGGGGCGGCCACCTGTGGAAGTGATCACTGCCCAGTGCACAGCACTGAGTTGTGTCAGGTGGAAGGGGCGGTGGAAGAACGCAGGAGGGAGTCTGGCTTGGCTCAGAAGGGGGACAGGGGGTTCATAGGCAAGATACTTGAGCAGCATCTTGAAAAATAAGCCAGGGGCCCCAGGTAGACAAGGAGGGCAAGTCCATTTCAGGTAGAGGGAAAACTAAGTGCCAAGTCCTCTAGAATAGAAAATGGCCTGGTGTTTTGGGGAACTGATGGTGCTTTGTTATCGCTGGACAGCAGGGTGTGTGTGTGTGTGTGTGTATGTGTGCGTGTGTGTGTGTGTGTGTGTGTGTGTGAGAAAGAGAGAGAGAGTATTAAACTAGATCAGTGGCTTTCAAACTTTTTGACGACAACCTTAAATTAAGAAACATGTTTTACATCATCACACAGTGTGTGCAAAATGGAAACAAAATATCATGAAACAATACCCTTATTATATGTATTCTGTTTTTTCTACTGGATTCCATTCTACTTTTTTTTATAATGCCAGTCATGACTCACTACACTGATTTCACAAACTACTAATAGGCACTATCTGCAAGTTGGGAAATTATGGAGTATTTAGTGTCTAAAGACTCTGATAGTCTATAAAGTAGTCAACCTTTCCCTGATTTACGTGACTGTGACCACTTTTTAAATAAGACTACATTGATAAGAGTCAAGAAGCTTATTTGGATATTTATTCATCACCTATAATGTCTTAGATGTTGTGTTACATGCTGGAGGTACGGGGCAAGGCAAAACAAAGCATGGTCCCTACCCTCACAGAACTAAAAATTGGTCTCACAGATGAATTATTTGCTGCAATAATTAAAAAATGCATATTTTACTATAAAAGTGAAACATACCTATTGTAAAAAAGTTCAAAGTATGTAAAAGCATATAAAATACAAATTCCCTATTCTTTATCTTTTATGAATCCCCTATTCTGATAAGCAAAAAAAAAAAAAAGAAAAAAGAAAAAAAAAACCCTTACTTTTTCATGCATAAAATTTCTGTATTTATTTCATTAGGAAAGAAGGACTGAATTTCAGGTTGGTTGAATCTCTGACCCTTTGGGAAATGTTCTGGGGAGTACAACTCCATTTCCCAGAACTTGACTACCCCTACTATGATGGTTAATTTTATGTATCAACTTCCCTGGGCTAAGGGATGCCCAGGTAGCTGGCAAAACATGGTTTCTAAGTGTATCTGTGAGGATGTCTCTGAAAGAGATTAGCATTTGACTCAGCAGATGAGTAAAGAAGATCACCCTCACCAATGTGGTGGTCCTGAACAGAACAAAAAAGCGAAGGAAGGGTGAATTTGCTCTCTCAACTGGAGCTGAGACATTCATCTTTTCTTGCCCTCAGATATCGCGTATATTGGTTCCTGAGCTTTCTGATTCACATGGGGACTTAGCCATCAGCCCCTCTACCATATTCTCAGGCTTTTGGACTCAGACAGAATTATACCACAAGCCTTCCCGGTTCTCTGGCTTGCATTGCGGAACTTCTCAGCCTCCTTAGCCAAGCCAGCCAACTCCTATACTAAATCTCCTCTTACTTATTTCTGTATATCCTGTGGGTTCTGTTTCTCTGGAGAACCCTGAGTAATACACCTGTCTTGAAAGAGTAGGTCTAATCAAGTTTTTGATCCGGAAAAGTTGAGGTCCTGAGCCTTTGGTGCCTCAGCTTGGTAATGTCACTTTGTGATGACATCCTACTAGGCCGCCAGCCAGCTGGTCGCTCCACATCTTAACTGCAACCAGAAAGCTTTCAGGCGACCCAGGACACTGAACAACACTATTACTACTGACGTGACATAATCACTTTGGGTGTATTTACCCAGATGCCTTTTGCTTGATTTCCCCAAGGCTCTCTAGAGATTAGACTAAGTAAGAGTCCTGGATTCTTGCATAAACTTTTGCTTCCATTTGGCTGTCCAGGGCTGGACTCTTAAACCTCTAAAGGGGGCAGAAGAGGAAACAATGTGAGGAAGTTGGATACGATCCCATCTTGGGGGAGAAGGTTTGGTTTGAGTCATTCACAATTCATTCAACGCACATTGCCAGAGCATCTGCAGATTGCAAGTCTCTATTTGGGGAACCAAGGGGGCCTCCAAGTTGAACAAACTTCTGCCACCATATTTAACATAGAGCTGGAATAGTTGGAACAATGTCAGCTTCATCAAGTGTTCTCTGAAGAAGCAGAGCATTTTATAGCCATTGTGTTCACACAGGGTTAGATATACACAGAGGATCAGATTAACCTACCCTTATTTAGCTGGAAAGAAATTTGGAGATGGTAGAAAGAGGATTTAGTGACTTCCACACTTGCTAAATTATGTTCAGGGAAATGTTGCGTTTGACTTTATTTATGAGTGGTTTTATATTTCCAGTATATTTGGTCCCTGATCTATTTATAAATGTTTCTGAGCTTGTTCCGCATTGTTTTGACACTTCCTGATAAAAATATCTTTTGCTCTCAGCCTAGAGCTTTGTTTCTCCATAAGGGATATATGTTGCTTCCTTTCTTCTCTCTTCATTTTCTATTCAGGCCAAGGCAATTCACAACATTATTTGTTGAACATGTGCTGTAAGCTCCTCAGAGCATAAACTGAGTCTCACCTTTCTTTTTTCCTCTGCACAACAGCTGGCACATAGGAGTTCAATTTTGAACAGTTAACTGTTACTGAGTTACTTCACAGACTTAAGTCCTGCATCCAACTCACTTGTTATCTGGTAGGGAGAGATGGCCAAGAACACAACTAAAATTTGAAGCAGAATCTATAAAATGCCAGCAGGAGTCAACAGGAAATAGCTTTAGGGTCATGAGAGTGATCAGAATTGATTTGGGGGTTCAGTAAATTGTTTATAGAAGTAAATGAAATTTAAATTGGACCTGGAATGATAGGATTTCAACATTTATTTCGCATTAGTGAGCACTCTTTAAGCCAGGTGCTGGGATACAGTCTCTGCATCTAGTTGACAGCCTATGGTCTAGCACAGGAGATAACGTGTATTCATCGAGACCTTGTTGGGGGCAAGTAAACAAAACCAGCTCATACCAACTTAAACAAAAGAGGCACTTGAATAGCTTGTACAACTGCGAGGCCCAGGAGGGCATCAGGCATAAGTGGGTCTCAGAAGTTAAATAATGTAATCCCTGTTCAGGTCTCCTCTTTTTTCCCCATTACAATTGGGCTTCCTCTATGTGGTAATGGTTAGAAGTTATGGTGTGGAAATTGGCCACAGATAACTTTGGGCTTAGGTCATCTCAGCTAGTAGACCTAAAGAAAGAGAGATCTTTTCACTTTCCAAGGATACGATCCTGAGAAGAGATGCTGATTGGCCCGGTTGGGTCAAGTGCCTATAATTATAGCCAGACAGTCCTGCAGCCACATTTGGGAGCCACACTAGATCCACAATGAGTGAAGGAGGGTCAGTTCTTTAACTGCAGGGTGAACTTGCTGTCAAAGGAAGGGAGGGGTCAAGGAGGAAGGGATGTTGGGCATATGAGCACAACAGATAAACTGTGCAAATGTAAACAAAAAACTACAAATGTGACACGGGCTGTAATAGAGATGTGCGTTTACTACCATAAGAGCACTGATAAAGGAGTGACTTATGTCATGGAGAGGGCATTCCT
>NW_006780148.1:1283989-1298404 GCF_000442215.2 Lipotes vexillifer
GCATTCCTGAAGGAGCAAAATACATAAGCAAAGGCACAGAGGTGATACTTATGGTCCGATTTGGTTCAGCACCAGGTAGGTATACCAAGAAGAATAGAAGGGGTAGAAGGTGATGGAGGAGGTTTTGGAGATATGTCTAAAGTGGTGACTTGAAGCCCTTCCGGGGAAGGGCTTTAAAGCAAGCTCAGTCAAGCTCAGTCTAGACTTAAGTTGGTGTGTTCAAAGGGAGGCATGTGATTGGAATCATAATTTAAAAATGCTCCCCTGACAAGTGTGTGTGGCACACAGCAATGCTCTGTGCTTCCCAGCCTCTGACCTCTGCCTGCCACTTCTCCCCCAGCTCCAGAACCCTGGGCCCCCCAGGAACCTCCCTGAGGTCTCTGCCTCTTCAGCCTTAAACTCTCCTGCACCTCCAATTCCATACCGCCTGGGAAAACCCTAACCCAAGGCGAGCCCTTCCTTCTGTGCTTTCCCCATATCTGACTCTAGTAGCTGAGCAGTGCTCTGGGGCAAACGTGTACAAGATAAAGTGAAGATGGCCAACTTTCAATGAGCCCTCTGCCTGGCAGGACAACCCACCCTTGCTCTTCTGTTCATTTTCTCACATGATGATTTCAGATCCCTTCCACTCTTTTAAACCTCTATCCTCCTTTCTCACCCTGTTGCTACCTCCAGCTGGTGGATCTCACCTTCCACTCCAGAGAACTGAATCCTCTCAACTTCCCATCGCCCTCATCTCCCCTTCTCTTCATCTGGCTTTAGTAGTGGATTCCTCTTGTGGTCCCAGGCCAATCCCTGCTCCCAGGCTTTGGACTCTGTACCCCACCTCAAGCGCCTTACCCTTAGCTGATCCCTTCATTCTTCTGTAACTACTCGTTTTAAACTCTTTCCCATCAACATCAAACATACTCAACTCTTTTCATCTTACAAAGGAAAAGTCCCAACTCCTCAGCCCCCTCCAGCCACTACCCCATCTTATGCTGGTGGATCTCACCTTCCACTCCAGAGAACTGAATCCTCTCAACTTCCCATCGCCCTCATCTCCCCTTCTCTTCATCTGGCTTTAGTAGTGGATTCCTCTTGCGGTCCCAGGCCAATCCCTGCTCCCAGGCTTTGGACTCTGTACCCCACCTCAAGCGCCTTACCCTTAGCTGATCCCTTCATTCTTCTGTAACTACTCGTTTTAAACTCTTTCCCATCAACATCAAACATACTCAACTCTTTTCATCTTACAAAGGAAAAGTCCCAACTCCTCAGCCCCCTCCAGCCACTACCCCATCTTATTTCTCTTAACCACCAAGCTCTTTGAAGGACTTACCTACAAACATCCTCTTTCACTTATTTTCTCCTCTTTCACTTACTCCTCAACCCACGGCATCTGACTTCTGCTGCCATCTTTCCATTGAATAGCTCTTACTAAGTGAATCAGTTCTGTTATTCACCTTTCTTAACACTCTTAGCTGCTTTCTCCTTCTGCAAACTTTCTTTTTCTTGCCTCCACAATGCCACACTCTCTTCCTTTCTTCCAACCTCTCTAGCTATTATTTTTTTATTATGGTAAAACATATATAACATATAATTTGTGTTTTTAACCATTTTTAATTGTACAATTCAGTGGTATTAATTACATTCATGATGCCATACAACAATCACCACTAACTCTTTCTATATCTTTTTTTTTAATGGAAACTCTGTACCCATTAAGCAATGACTCCCATCTCTCCCTCCCTCAGCCCCTGGTGACTTCTAATCTACTTTCTGTCTGAATGAACTGGCCTATTCTAGACACCCCATATAAGTGGAATGGTACAATATTTGTCCTTTGTGTCTGGCTTATTTCACTTATCATGATGTTTTCAAGGTTCGTCCATGTTGTAGCATGTAGTAGAAACTCATTGCTTTTTATGGCTCAATAATATTCCATTGTATGGATATATCACATCTGTTGATGACCACTAGGGTTGTCTCCACCTTTTGGCTATTGTGAATAACACTGCAAGGACTGCTGGCATGCTAGTAGCTGTTTGAGTTCTTCTTTGCCATTTTTTTTTTTTTTCTGTGGTACATGGGCCTCTCACTGTTGTGGCCTCTCCCATTGTGGAGCACAGGCTCCAGACGCGCAGGCTCAGCGGCCATGGCTCACGGGCCCAGCCGCTGCGCGGCATGTGGGATCTCCCACATGTGGGACCGGGGCACGAACCCGTGTCCCCTGCATCGGCAGGCGGACTCTCAACCACTGCGCCACCAGGGAAGCCCTTCTTTGCCATTCTTTTGGATATATACCTAGGAGTGGAAATTCCGGGCCATATGGTAATTATATTTTTAGCTTTTTGAGGAAACCCCATAATGCATTCCACAGTGGCTGCACCATTTAACAATCCCTCCTGCAATGTATGAGGGTTCCAATTTCTCCACATCCTCACCAACACTTATTATTTTCCTTTCTTTAAATTACAGTCATTGTATTAGTTTGCTTGGGCTGCGATAACAGAATGCCACAGACTGGGTGGCCTAAACAACAGAAATTTATCACAGTTGTGGAGCCTGGAAGTCCAAGATCAAGATGCCAGCAGGGTTGGTTTCTGATCAGGCCTCTCTTCCTGGCTTGCAGACAGCACCTTCTTGCCATGTCCTCACATGGCCTAAAAGGCCTCTGTGTAGGTAGAGAAAGAGATCTCTGTTGTCTCTTTCTCTTCTTATAAGAAGATCAGTTCTACTGGATTAGGACCGTATCCTTATTACTTCATTTAACTTTAATTACCTCTTTAAAGACCCTATCTCCAAATATAGTTGCATTGGGGGTTAGGGCTTCAACATATGAATTCTGGGGGACACAAGTCAGTCCCTAATAGCCATCCCAGTAGGTGTGAGATGGTATCTCACTGTGGATTTCTTTAGCCATTTTTCTATCTCTTTTGATGATTCAAACACCTCTACTCAGCCATTAAATGTTGCAGATGTCAAGAGTTGGCCAGAAGCCCTCTCTGCTTCTCAATCCCACACACTGTCTCTAGCCCATTGTGTTCTCCCTTACAATTTCAGTTACATGCCAGTGACTCCCAATTTTAAGTTTTTTTTTTTTGTCGGTACGTGGGCCTCTCACTGCTGTGGCCTCTCCCATTGCGGAGCACAGGCTCCGGACGCGCAGGCTCAGCAGCCATGGCTCATGGGCCCAGCCGCTCTGCGGCATGTGGGATCCTCCCAGGCCGGGGCACGAACCCGCGTCCCCTGCATCGGCAGGCAGACTCTCAACCACTGCGCCACCAGGGAAGCCCCAACTCCCAATTTAAAAATGCAGAACTCTCTTCTGAATTCCAGGCTCCTATAACCAACTCTATTCAATATGTGGATGCCTTATGTATTTATAGTCTACATTTAAATAAACTCCTCTATAGTGCTTACTTGTGCCAGGCACTGTTTTAAGTGCTTAACAATCAGCTCATTTGCTCCTCAAAACAACTCTATGAGAAAGGTAATATTATTCCTAGTTACAGATGAAGAGACTGAGGCTAAAAGATTTACGTTAACTTGTGCGTGCTCCCACAGCTGGTAGATAGCAGAGAGAGGTTCACACTCAAGTAGATGGCTGTGTAGTCCATGCTTTCAACCATTTTGCTATACTGCTTCTCAAATAACCCCTTAAACTCCGTTTGTACAGGGTCAAATTTCTGATTTCATCCTTGTATTAGTTTGCTAGGGCTGCTGTAACAAAGTCCCACAAACTGGGTGGCTTAAACAATAGAAATTTATTATTTCATAGTCTGGAGGCTAGAAGTCCAAAATCAAAGTGCTGGCAGGGTTGGTCCCTTCTGACGACGATGAGGAATAATCTGTCCCATGTCTCTCTCCTAGCTTCTGGTAGCCTCAGGCTTTTCTTGGTTTATAGTTGGTGTTCACCCTGTGTTTTCACATGATCTTCCCTCTGCACATGCCTGTGTCCAAATGTCCCCTTTTTAAGAGGACACCAGTTATTTTGGATTAAGGCCCACCCTAATGACCTCATTTTAACTTGGTTATTTCTGTAAAGTTCCTATTTCCAAACAAGGTCACATTCTGAGATACTGGGGTTAGGACGTTAATATTTATGTATTTATTTATTTATTGGTTGCATCAGGTCTTAGTTGCGGCACGCAGGATCTTTTGTTGCGGCACGCGGGCTTCTCTCTAGTTGTGGTGTGTAGGCTTCTCTCTAGTGGTGCATGGGCTCCAGAGCACCTGGGCTCTATAGTTGTGGCATGCGGGCTCTCTAGTTGTGGCCCTTTGGCTCAGTAATTGCAGCATTCAGGCTTAGTTGCCCTGCGGCATATGGGACCTCAGTTCCCCAGCCAGGGATTGAACCCACATCCCTTGCATTGGAAGTCAGATTCTTAACCACTGGACCACCAGGGAAGTCTCCAGAACTTTAACATATCTTTTTTGAGGGGACACAATTCAACTGAAAATAATTCCCAAACCTGCCTACCATGTTTTCCTAGCTCAGTGAATACTTTAATCATTTGTTCAAGTGAGAAACCTAGGCGTCATCCTGGCACTTCACTTCCCCCACTCCCATGCCCAATGCACTGCCAAGTCCTGTTATAGCTCCTGAATCACTCCTAACATCTTCACTGCCCTCCATCTCCATTGCCACCATCATAGGTCATGACCTCATTCTCTCTCACTTGGACTTCCACAATAGGCTAGTGCTGGTCTCTACCTCCCTCCAATTCAGGCGCCATATTGTACTGAAAGTAATCTTCCCAAACAGTTCTGACATCTGGCTGCGTCCACTCCCAACCTCATTCCTTCCCTGAATGAAAACTCTGTTGGTTTCCCACTTGCTGTTAAGATATAAACCAAAATCCTTAACCTGGCCCACAAAGCTTCCCCTGATTTGCCCTGGCCCCCCTCCTGGCTTCACTAAGGTCCCTGTCCTTCCAGCATTCCTGTGCTCCACACTACACTTCTCTTTGTTCCTTTGATGAGCCTTGCTCCCTCCCACCGTGGGCGGGCACTTTGCCCTACGGTACCCTCTGCTTAGATGTGCTCTCCAGTTCCTTCTCTCCTTTCTTATCTCCTCCTTCATTTCTCAGCTACTATCCCTTTCTCAGGGAAGCCTTCCTGGCTTTCAAAGTTGATTCCGTTTCCTTCACTATACTCTCTTATCGAACTGGGCTCCTTTTCTTCACAGCTCTACTTCCATTTGAATTAGGCTCATTTGTGTTTTATTTGATTTTTCTCAGTGTCCTTCAGCAAACCGTAAGCTCCACGAAGGAAAGATCCATTCTGCTCACTATTGTAACCACCATGCCTGTTGTGGACTACACATTCTGTACATATTTGTTGAGTCAATGAATAGATAGAGAACTGGTTATTCTCCACCTGCTGCTACTTGATTCATTCGCCACTTCTCTGCACAGGGAGTCTGACCCCTGCAGATTTCAGATCTGGGGCTGGCTGGCTTCTGAGTTTGAGCAGAGGGCAGCACCAACGGATCAGAGGGAAGGAGAAAGGCTTCTTAGCCGCCCCCCTCCATGACTATAGCTCCTAAGGGGTGGCAGCTCTGCAACAATTTGGTCCTAGATGTGGTCACTGCTTCCTACTGTTGCTAGTTTCTGAATGTCTCCCCATTACTTTTATTTTATATATTTCTTAGTTGAAGTAGAGATGATTTACAATGTTGTGCCAGTCTCTGCTGGACGGCAAAGTGACTCAGTTATACACATAGAGACATTCTTCTGTTTTATATTCTTTTCCATTATGGTTTATCACAGGGTATTGAATATAGTTCTCTGTGCTATACAGTAGGACCTTGTTGTTTATCCATCCCATATATAAGAGTTTACATCTGCTAACCCCAAGTTCCCAGTCCCTCCCTCCCCACACCCCTCCCCCCTGGCAACCACAAGTCTCTTCTCTATGTCTGTGAGTCTGTTTCTGTTTTGTAGATAGGTTCATTTGTGCCAAATTTTAGATTCCACATGTAAGTGATATCGTATGGTATTTGTCTTTCTTTCTGACTTAACTTCACTTAGTATGATAATCTCTAGCTGCATCCATGTTGCTGCAAATGGCATTATTTCATTCCTTTTTATGGTTGAATAGTATTCTATTGTATATATGTACCACATCTTCTTTATCCATTCATCTGTCAATGGACATTTAGGTTGTTTCCATGTTTTGGCCAGTGTGACTAGTGCTGCTATGAACATAGGGGTGCATGTATCTTTTTGAATTATGGTTTTGTCTGGGTATATGCCCAGGAGTGGGATTGCTGGATCATGTGGTAATTCTATTTTTAGTTTCCTGAGGAACCTTCACACTGTTTTCCATAGTGGCTGTACCAACTTAACATTCCCACCAACAGTATAGAAGGATTCCTTTTTCCCCATACCCTCTGCAACATTTGTTATTTGTAGACATTTTAATGATGGCCGTTCTAACTGATGTGAGGTGGTACCTCACTGTAGTTTTGATTTGCATGCCTGTAATAATTTGCGATGTTGAGCAGCTTTTCATGTGCTTACTGGCCAGCTGTATGTCTTCTTCGGAGAAATGTCTATTAAGGTCTTCTGTACATTTTTCGATTGGGTTTTTTGTTTTTTTGTTATTGAGTTGTATGAGCTGTTTGTATATTTTGGAGATTGAGCCCTGTCTGTTGGATCATTTGCAAATATTTTTTCCCATTCTGTAGGTTGTCTTTTCATTTTCTCTATGGTTTCCTTTGCTGCGCAAAAGCTTGTAAGTTTGATTAGATCCTACTTGTTTATTTTTGTTTTTATTTCTGTTGCCTTGGGAGACTGACCTAAGAAAACATTGGTACAATTTATGTCAGAGAATGTTTTGCCTATGCTCTCTTCTAGGAGTTTTATGGTGTCATGTCTTATGTTTAAGTCTTTAAGCCATTGTGAGCTCCACATTACTTTAAAAAATTCTTTACTGTGCTCACAACTCTGTGAGTAGTTCTCCTGTGACCCTAGCTGATAACAGATAGAGACCATTTATAAGACTATTGTCCAAGCAGCAGGGAGTGAGGGCCTGAGCAGGGGAGACACTCAGAAAAGAAAGATGGGAATAGATGTACGGTAAATGAACTCTACAAGGTTTAGTAACTGATTCAGTGTATGAACTGCATACTTTCTGAGAGCAGGCATTATATTTCATTCATTCTTTATCCCAATGGCTAGCTTGGAGTAGGTACCCAATAAATAACTGATTGAAAGGGTCAAAGATGATGCCAAGTTTCAAGTCTGGGTGATTCCCCTTAAAGAAAGGAGCAGTCAGGTTGATTTGCAAGCAGTAAAGTAACAGTAAGAATGACACAGAATGTTACTGAAGAAATAGCATCATTTTTAGGGTCAGAAGAATCTAAAGCCCAACTTTCCCACTCGATCTTGAGTAAATGACTTGACATCCCTCTTTGAGATCATTTCATTATCTATAAAATGGGAATAAAAACCGCCAACTCATAGTGCTGCTATGAGGAATACTTGAGATCACATATGTAGAGCATATACCCACGCTGAGAGAGACCTTCACCAAGCTAGACATATTGAGATGTGACACGGAGACCCAAAGACATCAGGGACCATTCACAGAGTTTTCCTTTGAAGTATATTTCTTGTAACCATAAAACAAGCCATTAGTTACCTGTGTCTGCTACATTCTTTCCTGGACTGTCACTGTGGATTTTTAAATCTTCCTTCCACCTGCCTTTTGTGGAATGCTAAAAAGTTACAACTTGGGCCATCATTACTCAATAGATTCTATTTTAGCATTTAGAGCTCTGGACTCCTCAGGGTGTGGCTAATGATATGAGCCTTCCTCCTTTTATTGTGTTTTTACTTTAATCACTTGAGTTAAGACCATTAGGAATACATTAATCCTATAGCAGAGATGGAATTCAGACTCAAACCCTCCTTTCACCCTTGTGCCCTTTGTATCTTTTTTCCCCTCTATTCTTCTCTAAGTGTCCTTAGACCAACTCCTATTGGTCTCAAAGATATAATTTCCCCACCCCAGCTAGGCAGCTGGCTTCATATTTCAGTCCCCAAATGGTTGTCTCCAGTACTCTGGATTGCAGCTGTCCCCAACCTTCTTGGCACCAGGGACCAGTTGCATGGAAGATAATTTTTCCACGGACAGGGAGTGGCGGGGTGGGGGTGGAGGGGGGCGAGTGATGGTTCAGGCCATAATGTGAGCGATGGGCAGTGACGTGGAGCGGCAGAGGAAGCTTCGCTCGCTGCCCACTGCTCGCTCCTGCTGTGTGGCCCGGTTCCTAACAGGCCAAGGACCGGTACCTGTATGTGGGCCGGGGGCTGGGGACCCCTGCTGTACTGGATTTGCTGAAATAACTATGAATGCTTCCCCAGGAAACAATGCAGTTGTGGGGACTGGGCAGATGAGAGCAAGAAGTTCCCTTTCAAGATATTTATAATTCAAATAACGACCTCTGTTGACCTGCTACCCAGAATTAACCTTCCCTTCTAACTCATGAGAGTTGACTTTCCTACTGTTTTAGTTGTCACCCCTTTCTCCTTTAATGCGTCTCTGTAAGACTTGTGTTTCAAAGAATCTTACATATCAGGTTTTATTTTAGCACTCCAGGCTTCAGTGTTCAAGAACGCTTTTCATCATGCAGTTTACTCTGGTTGAACATTCACAACTTCACACACATGCCATTTCTGTAAGATTACCAAGGCTAGTTGTGACTTCAGAATGAGAAAGCATGCTTTAAAGGTGTAAATATTGTATATATTTTTAATATGCATTAATAGGTGGCATTGTAACACTTCTTGAAGTCCGTAAAATTCAGCATAGAGGAAAAACAAAAAGGTATGCATTGAGTTTTCATTTGATACATATAACTCATTCTTTCCTACAATTTCCTTGTTTCCAGATTTCTTCATCACAGTTCCTTAAGCTTATATGAAAATGCTCCTGCTACCTCATGGAAATATTTGCATTCTAACCAAATAATTTCAAGGCTTCTCAAAGGCTGAGGGAGATCCAGGCTGCCTCCATTACTTCTGAGGTTCCCAGTATATTAAACCTTTTAAAAATACTAAAATAAAGTTTTAAAAATTGGTGGTGTTTTGAACGCTTAAATTTTAACAATTGATTACCTTTAACACAAAAAATTTACAACACAAGACAGCTGTGCTAGTCAGAAGATAATTAAAAGATTTAACTTAAAAGTCTGTAGTACACTAAAGGTGATGTGGTTTAGTTAGGGAATCTCAGTTTTGAATTTGGATGGGGGTATCTTCCTTCAGTACCATCAGAATATTTTTGTGTTACCTCCTTTGGAGGTGAATCAAAAGCCTAAATTCCAGGCCCTTTATAAATGTGGGACCTAAGCCAGATAGCCTTCCAGCTCTGTGCTCTCTCCTCTTCCTCTCCCTCACATTATTATTTAGTAATACATCATGAATTAAAGATGATCATTGTCGAGTCTTATCCATTCCAGTGGTGTAAAGAAAAACTTTGAATAACCCTAGCTTGGGTAAACTCAGTTAAGGGCAAATTCTAAGGCCAGTTTCTCCCCCAAATGTGGAAGCCTAGGTTTTTCTGAGCTCATTTTTATAGGTATTGGTTTGCTATGTCTTATTTAGATCACAAGCTCCTTACAGAGAAACTCTATCTTACTAAAAATGGCAATTAATACTATTGGGTAATTCCCATTTAAACTGTTTAAGATTTAAACAGAAAAACAATTGTCTGTTTATTATATGGGCGACACTAAGATTTACACACATATATTTATAGATGTGGGAATATCCTGAACCCCATGCTTCTGAACACAGACAGCATCACTGTTAGCCAACATATAATACACATATACATATATACATACATATATAAGTAAATATCATTCACTCAAGTGATTGCCTTTGATTTAAAAAATTCTGTCTCAATTTTAGTAGCACAGAAAATATACTTGACCATCTGCATGTAATTTGTAGCTGAAACCACCCTTTTGTGTAGACAAGTTGGCTGTTCCATGGGGTCAATAGAAACCAGATATGGTTGGACTTAGATCATCAGCCATTTTGCCCTGGGAACTACTAGGTCAGTGGGTCATAGAAGAGAGAGGGTGGATGGTGCAGCAGGATCCTCAAAGCAGCAACTGAAAGGTCTAGGGACTTCGGTCTTCCTAAGACGCTGAGAAATCTCACCATAACCTCATAAGCTCCAGGCCAGCGCAGGTAGAAAGCTGATTAATGAAGGTTAAGCAGCCTGGGTCTGCAGGTGAGCTTCTCCTTTTTGTAAAGGAGAAAAAGCCAAGTGGAGATGTAATTTCAGCAGAGATGGCGAAAGAGGGCAGAGAAAGGAGTGTTTAGAGAATAAATTGACAAATATATTCCCTTAATAAACACTCAGAAAAACCATTTTGAATGTCAGCTTCCGCCTTGATATATTTAAAAGTTTATTAAACAAGTAATAACTATTTGTTTCTTTTAAAAGTTACAGATTTTTAAGCTGTTTTGCTCTTCTTAACAAAACACAGAATGCCCTTCCCCCAATAAATACACTGCACTGAATTCATATGATTGCAATTTCCCTAGCACATAGACCAGAAATGCCAAGTGGCCTCACGTGTTGTTTATCTGAAAAAGAAAATGGAATTGTCCCTTTAACAAATACAATCGGTAATTTGAAAACAATGAAAAGAAAAATATATCCAATTGAAAAAACATTAGATCCTAAACACTGAGCTTTATCTACTTTAATAACATAAATGCTAGTTTATCTAGATGGGTATTACCACCTAGTATTACCGTAATTCTGAATAATGCAGACACAAGTTATAATTACCTGGAATGTTAACTGTTTTTACTAAGACAGTCGCAAAGTTTTTTTGTTGTTTACTTGTTTACTTTTGTAACTGGAGATCTAGATTACAATTTTTAAGGGCTCTGTGGACCAACCCTCTGATGCAAAGCTAGGGTCTTTAATTAGGATAAACTGGGCGGTCCTTCTTTATCCTAAAGTTAGGACTCCACTGCTCATCAAAGTTAGAAGTTTTTGTATCAACATTTGCAGGTTTTCTCCCCCCAGAATTTCTTTCATTTCTCTTTAACAACAAAAAAAGAAAAGGAATGTATTCCTGAGGAGATTTGCGATTGTTCCCCCACACAAAGCCAGTCATCATCTTAAGTGAAGCAGTGACTGTGTGGCAGAGACAAACTGGCAATTACTTGGTTTTAATTCCTGAACTTGAAATTAAAATGAGAAATATTTCCTTTCAGGGCCTTTTTTTTTTTTTTTTTTTTTTTTTTTGCGGTATGTGGGCCTCTCACTGTTGTGGCCTCTTCCATTGTGGAGCACAGGCTCCGGACGAGCAGGCTCAGCGGCCATGGCTCACGGCCCCAGCCGCTCCACGGCATGTGGGATCTTCCCAGACCGGGGCACGAACCCGCATCCCCTGCATCGCAGGCGGACTCTCAACCACTGCGCCACCAGGGAAGCCCCCTTTCAGGGCCTTTTAAAAGAACACTCACTGGTGTGAAACTTGGGCAGCGGCAAATGAGAGGTCTCTGGCTGTGCCAACCAGGCTCTCCAGGGCAGCAGGTACTGACAGAGGGCAGGGGTGGGAAAGGGGAGGGAAGCCGGCTGGGCAGGGGAGTCATCCGACCCAGGCGGACTTGACAAAGGCTTTGTCAGGACCAGGGGCGCTCAGGCCACCACCCGTACGGTTAAGTAGTCCTCTATCTGGTGGAAACATCTGGGCCCTCTGCACCTCCCGCCTCACTCCCTGCTGGAGCGGCTGGGGAAGGGCTATCAGCCCCCGCGCTGCTCCGTGCAGGGCGCATGGGAGAACCGCCGCGGCCTCCGGTGTCACGCTAGCCGAGGGGAGCCTTTGTTTTCCCTCCCAAACCCCTCCAACCTCTCTTGTTTCCCCGGTCCTCACCTCCTCCCTATCCCTGGGAAAAGTCTAGATTTTTCTCACTTTGTTAGGCAGAGCACTTCAGTATGATAAAAATAACTTTTCTTTTTTAGTGGGAGGAGTCATCTTTTCTATTCAAAGAGGCCTACCTGGTATCTTCCCTGGATATAAATATAAAATATTGAGCTACTTCCTTAGTATGAGCAAATAGTTGTGTCAATTCTTGTTCTAAGTGGCACTTTCCCCTTTTTATTATACACACAAACAACTAGGGATGCTGGGAGCGGAGTGACATTTGGAAGCAAAAGCTGAGACTTTTACTGCCTTACATCCCTGCCCATTTGACTTCTCACCTTCTAAGCTCACCTTTGGGTGAGTCCAATGGTTCATGTACATCAGAGACTGGTTTAGGGTGGTTTAGACCGGTAGAAGCTGAGGAGTTACTTTCTTAAATATTCATGACTAAACAGAATGTTAGGGAATCAAACAACACCCTTTGCCTACAGTTGACATTTGATAAATGTTGCTTTTGCTATTTAATTGGTAATTAATTCTGTTGAGAGCAGGAACTTTACTACATAAACTCAGAAGTACAAAAATACCATATTCTTGATTTGTTTAAAACCAGATGGGACTCCTATGTCTTTCCCATGTTGAAATTCTGGAGCTTTATTGACATGTATTATCTTGAAGCTTGCCTTTTTTGTAGGATAGATTCCTAAAAGAAGGATTTTTAGGTCAAAAGGTGAGTGTATTTTGAATTTGAACATATAGTTCTATGTACTATCCCACAACCAGAAGTATGAGAATGACTGATTATCCACACCCTCACCAGCCTGGAAGTTATCAATCTTTTCAACTTTTGCCAAGCAGATGGGCAAACATTCAATTTTGCTATTATTTTAATTTGCATTTCCCTGCCTACTGGCAACTGTTCTTCCTTTGATCCACTGGCTCATCTGTCTTCTTATTGATTTCTAAAAAAAACTTATGTAAGTAAGGGCTCTTAACTCTTTTTGTGTATGTGTATGCTGCAAATACATATATACTTAATTTATCACTTGTCTTTTGACTGCCTGTGGGCTAACAAAGACACAGACCCCTGCCCCTCAGCTCATATTCCAATGGGGGCATCAGATGAAAGACAGATAATGATAATACAACTTGATAAGGTTTTACACAGATAGTACATCTCAATAAATGCCTGAGGGGGCACTTCTAATATCTGCAGCAGGCAAAATTTGTGTTCACATTAATATTACTTTTCAATTAATTGGTAATGAAAACAATGTAGCTCCATTGAAGGCCACTGGCTTACATTTATCATGAAGTCAGGCAAAAAGGTTGCTACTGTTAGATTTTGCCAGAGCTTGACCACTCTTAACCTTATTCAACTTCTAACACTTCTCACATGTCCCCTCTCAACCTATCACTCCCAAATTCCATTCTTCCTCAGAGTGTTTCTATCCACCCTTCTATTTTCATAGGAATGGTATTTGCTAGTTTGTGATATTTTTTTATACATCTCCAGTGAGTGTTAAACTCTTAATATACACATTAAAGCCATCTAAGAAGCATTAATTTCTTCAAATAGCTGACTATCCAAAAAGAAGTTTCAGACTTTATATTGTAAAATAGGAGAGCCCATTTTCCTGCATAGTATTAACTTATTTAACAAATTTTGATTGCTTACCTCCTGTATACTAGGCACTGTTTTAAAAACCGTGGTTATAATATTATGCTGAGGGAGAGAGAGACATTAAATCAGTATAAACGTAAGTTTATAATGTCAGATACATACTATAAAGAAAAAATCAGATAGCATAAGAGAGTGTTATGGGTTAAATTGTGTCCCACCAAAAGATGTTGAAGTCCTAGTACCTGTGAATGTGACTCTATTTGGAAATAGGATCTTTGCAGATGGTCAAGTCAAGATGAGGTCATTGGGGTAGGTCTTAACCCAATATGGCTGGTGTCCTTATAAAAAGGGGAAATTAGGATACAGCGAGTGACAGACACTCACACAGGGAGAATGCCATGTGAAGATGAAGGCCAAGATCTGGACGATGCTTCTATAAACCAAGGAACGCCAATGATTGCCAGCAAACCACCAGAATCTAGGAACAAGGCATGGAACAGATTCTCCCTCACAGCCTTCAGAACAAACCAACTCTGCCAACACCTTAATTTCAGACTTCCAGCCTCCAGAACTGTGAAACAATAAATTTCTGTTGAATCAGCCACCCAGTTTGTGGTACTTTGTTATGGAACCCCTAGGAACCTAGGACAGAGAGGGAAAGTAAGATTTTTAGATGGGGTGACGAGGGAAGTTCACATATGAACAGAGAACTGGGAGAAGCATGTACCAGGCAGAGGGAACCTCAAGTGCAAATACCCTCTGGTGGGAGCATGCTTGGCAGGTATAAGGATCACCAAGGTCAGGATTCTTTTTTTTTTTTTTTTTTTTTTGGGACGGGGGCCTCTCCCTGTTGTGGCCTCTCCCGTTGCGGAGCACAGGCTCAGCGGCCATGGCTCACGGGCCCAGC
>NW_006780148.1:1298760-1312017 GCF_000442215.2 Lipotes vexillifer
CGCGGGCCTCTCACTGCTGTGGCCTCTCCCATTGCGGAGCACAGGCTCCGAACGCGCAGGCTCAGCGGCCATGGCCCACGGGCCCAGTCGCTCCGCGACATGTGGGATCTTCCCAGACCGGGGCACGAACCCGCGGACTCTCAACCACTGCGCCACCAGGGAAGCCCAAGGTCAGGATACTTGATGCACAGTGAGCAAAGCGGGGGAAAGTGGGAGGAGATAAGGTCAGACCATGTAAGGACCGACTGGCCATGTGTGGACTGTTGGCTTTTTCTCTGGGTAAGATGAGAAGCCATTGGAGGACTGTAGGCAGAGAAATGACATCATTGTTGTCACAAGTAGCATATTTAGTTTCTGTTAAGTAGAAAACAAGGTCCAAGTTCCTAATTTATGGTTTCAGTACTGTATTAGCCAGTACTGTATTAGCCAGTACTCTTGGAGTTGTAAGTAACAGAGGTTCAACTCAAACTCAACTAAGCAAATAACCAAAAAGCCCGTGAGTAGTTTAGGCAGAGCTGGGGATCAACCCCTATCATCAAAAATCTGCTTCATTTTCTCCTTCTTTCAGTTCTGCCTTCCTCTATGTTGATTTCACTTGCAGATAGGTTTTTATTGTTATGTGGCAAAAGAACCCCTAGCAGCTCTAGACTTTCATGCTTCTTAGTATTGGAAATCCCAATTTATATATAGTCCTACAGTAAGCAATCGTGATTTCTAGAGAGAGCTTTTTGATTGACTGGCTTGGATCACATGTCCATCTCTTTGGCAAGGGAGCTGACCCACAGGTTGAAAGATATGGTGGTTGAGGAGCATTTTCCAACAGAAAGAGTTATGTCAGGGCCACCATGCTGCACAGCTTCAGAACTCTAATTCATCTTATAGTGTATGTGAATGGGACCTCTTGGAGTTGGGGAGTGCACAACCCAGGAGAGGCCACAGATGGTGGTCCTTGGTTCTGTAACGTAAAAAGGGAGAAAGGAAGCTGTGCAGGTATTACCCTCGTACATCTAATTATAACTTTAAGAAAGGACTTTTTTTTTTTAAGACTATTTATGGCAAGGTCTTGGCTGGGCTTTTCCCTTCCTGGAACAAAATATGACTCATAAAATGCAAATCTACAGTAGATATCTAAATACATTTATTTTAACTTATCTAGGGACATACTCTTGAACTTAAGGAATGCCAATAATCCACCTTTGATAACAGCAGTATAAATCCAGTTATAATTCATAAATTCAATGGCTCTTCCTTTCTAAGAACTTTGTGCATTCATTTATTACATGACTATTGGTTGGGCCCCTAATATGGATAGGCACTGTTTTAGGAATTGCAAATATAGTGGGGGAACCAAACAAACCTGGTTTCTGTGCTCATGGGTGAGATGGACATTGGACAATGAACACATATATAAGTATATACTTTATATTGTGATAAGTATGAAAAAGGAAAAGAGCTGGGTTCTATCAGAGAGACCTGACAGGAGGTGGGGGGTTAATTTAGATTAGGATCAGGGATTTATCTGAGGTTGTGACATTGAAGCAGAATGCTGAAGGGTAAATAGGAATTAGCCAGATAAGAGTGGGAGAGGCAGGGCTTCCCTGGTGGCGCAGTGCTTGAGAGTCCGCCTGCCGATTAAATTGAACACCGGATACCTGCCACATTTTTCAAGAAGACATGCTTACACTTCAGGTTTCTTAGAAAATTATCTCCACCTAGACGCTTGCCCTGAGCTGCAAATTGAACAAAGGCAGAGATTGCAATGCCTGATTCACCACAGTAGCCTCAGCGGTTCCCAGCATGCTACCTGGTTCGCTGATTCTAAACTGGGCCTGCATGTGTGAAGGCCTTAAAGAGTTTGGGTATCGCCAGACATCCCTGGCCAGCCTCAGGGACATTATCCCAGACACTTATAATTTCCATTGTTTGCTGCTTTCCATATATTTCTTTTCTTTTTTTTTTTTTTTTTTTTTTTTTTTTTTTTTTTTCTGGTGTACTCGGGCCTCTCACTGTCGTGGCCTCTCCCGTTGCGGAGCACAGGCTCCGGACGCGCGGGCTCAGCGGCCATGGCTCACGGGCTTAGCCGCTGCGCGGCATGTGGGATCCTCCCAGACCAGGGCACGAACCCGCGTCCCCTGCATCAGCAGGCGGACTCTCAACCACTGCGCCACCAGGGAAGCCCTCTTTTCTTTTTTTTTAAAGTCTTTATTGAATTTGTCACAATATTGCTTCTGTTTTATGTTTTGGTTTTATGACTGTGAGGCATGTGGGATCTTAGTTCCCCAACCAGGGATTGAACCCACACCCTGGAAGGTGAAGGTGAAGTCTTAACCACTGCACCACCAGGGAAATCCCCATTATATTTCATATTAAATAAATCACACACATTCCCTTTTCATCATTACATGGTAGAATGAATATTTAGATTTTCCCCTCTGATTATTATTTGCATATATTAGTGTATTAAAATATGAAGATCACAAAGTGACAAAAAGTGATCAGAAGGTAGAATTTATTAAAGGATGATTGTAATTATTTCATGCTGACAGTATGTTTTCAAGTGTTTCATAGTAATTTAACATTTTGGCTTCTATAACTTTGTGGTAGGAAAGAAGATGATAAGATTTAGAAAGGGGACTTACCTGGTGGCTCAGTGGTTGAGAATCCGCCTGCCAATGCCAGGGGACACAGGTTTGAGCCTTGGTCCAGGAGGGTCCCACATGCCGTGGAGCAACTAAGCCCGTGCGCCACCACTACTGAGCCTGTGCTCTAGAGCCTGCATGCCTAGAGCCCATGCTCTGCAGCAAGAGAAGCCACTGCAATGAGAATCCCATGCACCGCCATGAAGAGTAGCCCCTGCTCGCAGCAACTAGAGAAAGCTCGCACACAGCAACGAAGGCCCAACGCAGCCAAACAAAAAAGTTTAGAAAGAGCCGAGGACACCAGGTATATACAGGAGTTTAGTATTTAAAGGTAATTCTCTGAAGTTCTCTCCTGGCATCTGCTAAGTGAAGGACAGAAACCTGGGTACTAACCACTGGTGAAGAGGTAAATCTTGGACGTTGTGGTCTAGGCCCTTGATTAATCAGACTCCCAATGGAAAACAGATGGCACACTCAGAAGAGGCTAATTTGGGATGCTTTATATACAAAGGGACTGTTTTCAAAGGGGTGTGTGTGTATGTGCGTGCAGGCATCTGGCTCTTCTTTTTTTTTTTTTTGCTGTACTCGGGCCTCTCACTGTTGTGGCTTCTCCCGTTGCGGAGCACAGGCTCCGGATGCGCAGGCTCAGCGGCCATGGCTCACGGGCCCAGCCGCTGCGCGGCATGTGGGATCCTCCCGGACCGGGGCACGAACCCGCGTCCCCTGCATCGGCAGGCGGACTCTCAACCACTGCGCCACCAGGGAAGCCCCTGGAGCTTCTTAATGAGCCTTTAATACCCAGGCCCAAAGAGATGAGGAGAAGAGATGTTTCCTGGACCCAAGAGACAGACACAGAGAGAGAGACAGAGACAGAGACACAGAGTCATGTAGCGCTGCCACTCTATATGAGAGGAGCAGTGACCTTCATTCGAGAAACACAGCCAGCTGGAGGCAACTTTATAGGAAGGAAACAAAGGAATTAAGCAACCTGACCTCCTTCTCCTTCTTCCCTTCCTTTGACTTCTAGCTGAACCCAACCAGGAAGCAGAGTCATGAGCAGCCACTAATGTGGTCCATACAGGGTCAATATTCCAGGCAGAGAGTAGGATGGAGAAGAGGAAGAGTAGATCTGTTCGGCCTGAAGGAGCAAACAGAGATATTTTTCCATAGTTCTCAGCAGGCTTTCTACCACCTCCCAGGTATATAGCTAGCCAACACCATGCTGCTTAGATCCATCCAGTTCTTATTAACTATATTTCATAGTTCATAGAGGCTGGATATATATTAAAAAATACCAGAAGTGCTTATCTGCTGATTCCTAGGATACCCTGCAAACTGGACAAGTAGTGTCAACTCCTGCTTTTCTAGGTTGAGAATTATTTGCTGCTTTTTTTTTTAAATAGCTAGCCAGTCAACTCCTAAAAATGCACAGTCCAATAGACTTCTGCAATCATGTGCTCTTGGAACAATTCCCTAATTAAGTGACGAGATCTTTGAAGAAAGGCATTTTTATCATACTGCTACCACCTTCATTACTCATCCTGGTTTTTAAATATTACAGAAAATAGCAAATATGAAAAATATTATGGAGAATAAGATAATGTATACTCATGTCTACCACCCTAATTTAGAAAATGTTAATATTTTGATGTTTGTTTCAGAATTTTTAAATAAACCATCTTGTCACTCATTACCTCCACTCATTCGTTAATGCCTTCATTCATTTAAAAAAGACGTATTGAGCAACTACTTACTCTACTATAAATCCAGGGAGTAAAAATAAATAAGATCGAGACTTGTTTCCTTTCCTGAAGGTGCTCCCAATCTAGTAGTGTGGGAGCAGATAAGAAAACACCTGGGAAGAATGTGTGTGGAAATGGGAAAGAAGGAATGTAGATCCCAGACACCGGGATAAAAACACATGTGTAAACATGCTCTTTAAATACAAATTGTATTGAACTGATCTTGGAAAAGTTGTGGGTGGCAACCCAATGTGGGTGCCAAAAGAGAAAAGAAGAGAAGAAACAGGAAGAGATGAAGAAAGAAGACAAGAAGAAAAATAAATGACATCATAAGCTCTTGGGGTACTAACTATTTCCCCCTACCTATCCATGGCATTGTTCACAAATACGCCATTCCCACCAGGGCGCTTGATTTAGGGGCTGTGGCTTAGGAAGGTGTTTGGAATTTCTGGTACAAAACTGAAACTCCATTCTTTTCTCTCCTATATTGGAATGACATTATCATAAGGATAACCTGGAATCATCTCTAATATATATGGAAAGCAAACTATTTTCAAACTTTGATTTTTTTAATTCTGATTCAAAACAATTTGTGCAGAGGCAACTCACCATAACCACATGACAACCATGACAGGTCATGTCTGCGTCTTGTGCAGGGGCCACCATCTATCTTCTTTCTTCACAGACATAATTTTGTGGAGTATTTAGCAGTGTTATCCCCAGAATGGTTGACGGTATATTTGTGGTAGGTGGATGAGAACAGAGAGAGAAAAAAACAAACAAACTAACTAAAGAATCAGCAGCTTCTGCATTGAAAAACTGGCAATATAAGGCCACAGTGGAAACTGAATAGTAAAATGGATAAAACTGCAATTGCACTAACACAGTGACCATTTTGCCTCTTCTTTCTTTTTTGTTTTGTTTTTTGTTTGACTTTGGCCAATTTAAGTGTTTGACTTTGGCCAATTTGCTTACAATTTCTAGTGCCTAGTCCATAGTAAGCATGTAGCCAGCATTAAAATGCTCAGAAAAAAAATTAGCAGATAACTTTCTTTCAGGACTAAAACTGTATAGTTGTGTATTTAAAAAAATAGTAATTGAGGATAAGTACACTACACTGAAAAGCATGATGCATTCAAGTTCTTCTTTCTCATAATTGACAATAAGTTCTCCAAAATCAGGTCACTGGTTGACTATTAAATGAGTAGTGGAAACTTTTCACAAGGGGAACTATTCCTTTCAAGCTTGAATTTCTTCGCATTCTGCCATTCTTAAAGTGGCTGGTTTGCTCTTCCAATAAGGAAGAGTGCAAGCCTATACAGCATCTTGGTGCAAATTAGGAGATGCCCCCCTCGGGGCTCACGCAGCCCTGCCAAATTGTGGCTCTGTGTGAGAGGAAGTCTCCCTCTTGGCAGCCCCAGACCACCATACACCCGCCCCACTCCCCCCCCAACTCCCAGGCATGTTTGTGCAGTGCACAAACTGCACAACCAGGTGCCTTGATGCCAGTGCCAAAAAAACATGGCACTGGCATCAGAACAATACACTGAACACCTCCCAATGCTGGGCACTCAGCCAGGTACTGGAAATAAAAAGAGGAATAAAACAGAGTCTACTTTTGGAGACTGGGAAGAGGGCCATGTAAACAGATTACCACAATAAGACCTAGTAAAGTGATCAAAGAGAAACACACAGAGATTGCTGTTGAATCACAAATGAAAGAACCACTCATTTCTCTTGGATGTGGCTGCAGTCAGGGAAAATTCAGAAAGGAAGAGGCATTTGAATTGGGGTTCAATGTGTGATGAGTGGAGGTTCATGAGGTGAGAAAGGGTATTGGGACTTCTGGTGATAAGGATGGGCTCGAGAGTTTTTTCTGGTGCCCACAGACTCAATTAAGCTTTAGTTGCAGCTTTATCGCTTTGATCTAGGTCTTGGGTCCCACCATTGTTGTTGGATTTGTCTATGTCTCTTTTTGCCTTTGAAGTGATCCAGACAAGCTCAGCAGTGGGGCTTGTATAAACAGAGTAATAAACAGTGTTCATTTGCCAGGACTGTCCCCCTGCATAGCTCTCTCTCTTGGGCACCTGAGGAGGCAGCAGGTGACTGGTCAAAGGCTGAGGATTTGGGAGCGTGGCCAAATGGCCTCCTTGAAGATACAGCACACAAGGACATTCCAGGAAGAGGGAGCAGCATAATCCCACAGTATTTTGTTTGCCAGATGGAAATATCCTTAGTGACAAACATTTAATTTGCCTGCAGGTGTGACCTTTGGTTATGCAATAGAATTGTGGATTAGCTAGAATGTAATTTTTGAAAGCCCTAGACTGCTGTTTCCCTAGAAGGATCAGTAAGTTTTGCCCAGAAAAGCTGTTCCAAGACCACAGATGACATTTCTAACTCTAGTAAACCTTTTCCCTCGTTAGCACATGCTACTGGTTGCTAGAAAACACAGCTCCACGCAAGCCACTGTCACTCTCAGAGAAGCAGCTCTCTGTGTGTCCTTTTGGCAGGAAGTCAGGGATGTCTTTTCTGGGTCATTAAGGGAGAGCAGTCATACACAGGCATCAGACTGATTGTATTGGGGGGCAAGGGTCAGAGGCAATGAACTTTCTTCCCCTACAACTTTATTTCTTCCTCTGACATTGCCGTCACGTTCTGAAATGACGGTGTTCTCTGAACCTGTTTGTGGAGTTCAAGGCAGCCTAGAAGCTTCACTGGGCACTGTTCTGTACAATAGCAACACCAACAATAAACCCGCTGACGCCATTTTTACTGATTAGTTCCAGACTAGCTATTCCAGGCCACACACTCATAAACCAAGTTCTCCTTTGATGACCCTAATGTTGAAATAAAAGATGGCGGTGAGTCATACAGCACCAGCTCTCAGGAACTGCCCGAGGGCCCTCACTGCAAGAGGGCAGCCACAGAGAGTTGAGGGGTGTGTCAGTCCATGTTTAAGGATGTTGCTAAAGGGGATCACATGTTGACGAATATCGTTGGGAAAGTATCATATACCAAATTACCCTTAATCACCCCATAAAGACTTCACATTCTTTAGGTCAGGAATGTGAAAAATACCCCCATTCCACCAGTTGCTTATGCCAAAAATCTAGGCCATCATTTATTTCGCTCTTTCCTTCATTACCTCCCCCCATTGATCAGTCTGTAAGTCAACCTCCAAATTACATATTGATCTGTCCACCTCTTTTTATCTTTGTGCCACAGTCCCAGTCCAAGCCACAATAATCTCATGCCCAGACAACCTCAGGAGCCCACCTACTGGTTTCTCCATAGTCGCTCTGCCTCCCCTCCACCTCTGACTTTTGTATGGGAATGTCTTTCTAAGTATAAACAAATGGTTCTGTATTATTTAATTTATTCAGTGAATATATGCAACTTTTCTTTTTTTTTTTTGGCTGTGCCACGTGGCATGTGGGATCTTAGTTCCCCGACCAGGGATGGACCCCACACCACCTGCATTGGAAGCGTGGAGTCTTAACCACTGGAGCACCAGGGAAGTCCTATACAACTTTTAAAATAAAAAAAATTACATACAATAAAACATGCTGTAAACAACTAAAAGTAAACAAACTGGAAAAGTATTTGATAAAAATATGATAAACACTTAAAATAGATTTGATAGACATAATATATATAAGCTTATACGCTCGAAAAGAAAAACATTAAGACCATCAGCATTAAAATGCATAAGGAAAGTTGTACTTTGAAATAAACTTTGATTTTTAACCAAAAAATGGGTAATGATGTTAATATCAAATCATTGAAAATTAAATACAAATAGGTAGCAAACAAAAAATTTTCTCTCACTAATAATCAGATAAGTGAAAATTAAAAGTGAGATACCACTTTTCGCCTATGAGAGTAGCAAGACTTTTTAAAAAATTTAATAAATCTATCGTTTTCATCCACAGTTTGTAGGAGTATATAATTTCTTTGGTAAGAATTTTGGCAATGACAGATATCTCAAAAGCTCATATTTTATTTCTAGGAATTTATCATAAGGCAATAATCACAGCTATGGGAAAAGATTCAACTAAATATAATGGCTTATCTAAGAATGATTTATAAAAACAAAAATCGGAGAAAATATAAGTTAGCTACAAATTTAACATAATTCCAATAAATATACCTTCAGAATTTTTTTAGTAGAAAAAACTGATCCATGGGCTTCCCTGGTGGCTCAGTGGTTGAGAGTCCGCCTGCCGATGCAGGGGACGCGGGTTCGTGCCCCGGTCCGGGAAGATCCCACATGCTGCGGAACGGCTGGGCCCGTGAGTCACGGCGGCTGAGCCTGCGCATCCGGAGCCTGTGCTCCGCAGCGGGAGAGGCCACAACAGTGAGAGGCCCGCGTACCGCAAAAAAAAAAGAGAAAAAACTGATCCAAAAAGTCAAATGAAAAAATAAACAAGAATGGCCAGGAAAACTCTGGGAAGGAATAAGAGCAATGAGGACTAATAGGACCAGATATATATGGGAACATATTTTAAGCCAATGGTTAAAAGAGTGTGGCACTAGAATGTTAATACAGAGACAAATGGAAGAGTATAGACAAAAAAACACATACATGACTTTACTCTGTGAAAAAGGAAGCATCTCAAATCGAAGGAGGAAAAGGTGGGCTACTGAATAAATGATGGTAAGACAACTAGATAGATGTAAAGAAAAAAGTTGGATCCATGCCTTTGTAACATTACTTCCTCCAAAATAAATACATACACACACACACACACACACACACACACACATAAATTGGACCTGTAGAAGCCCTAGAGAAGGAACTAAAGTACTAGAAGAAAACAAGGGAGAAAAATTATTAAAAAAAAATTTAAAATCAGGAAGGCCTTTCTAATGATGACATAAAAGAAGCCATAAAAGTAAATATTGATAAGTTTGACTATATAAAAATATATCACAAAATTTCTAAATGGCAAGATTCCACAAGAAAAACCAAAACCAAAACCAAACTGGGAAAAAGCTGTGATCTACCATCTTAACCATTTTTAAGCATATAAACTTATGCTTAAGTTCTGTAGCATTAAGTATATGCACATTGTTGTGCAACCTTTGCCACCATCCATCTCCAGAATTCTTTTCATTTTGCAAAACAAACTCTGTACCCATTAAACAGTAATGCCCCATTCCTCCCTCTGCATTCTACTTCCTATCTCTATGAATTTGACTACTCCTGGTACCTTGTATAAGAGGAATCATGTAGTATGTGTCCTTTTGTGACTGACTTATTTTGCTAAACATAATGTCCTCAAGATTCATCCATGTTGTAGCATGTGTCAGAATTTCCTTCTTTCCTTTTTGAGGCTGAATAACATTCCATCGTATGTGTATACCACGTTTTTAATCCATTCATCAGTCAGTGAATATGTGGGTTGCTTGGCAATTTTGAAAAATGCTGCTCTGACTATGGGTGTACAAATATCTCTTCAAGTCCTTACTTGTATACATATATATATATTTTATAGGACTGCAGATGTTGGTCCTCAAGAGAGAAGTAATTTGTCTCTCTCTTTTTTTTGAAATTTATTTATTTTAGTTTTGGCTGCATTGGGTCTTTGCTGCTGTGCGCAGGCTTTCTCTAGTTGCGGCGAGCAGGGGCTACTCTTCCTTGTGGTGCGCGGGCTTTTCATCGCCGTGTCTTCTCTTATTGCAGAGTACGGGGTCTAGGCATGAGGGCTTCAGTAGTTGTGTCTCGGCTTTAGAGTGCAGGCTCAGTAGTTGTGGCGCACGGGCTTAGTTGCTCCGCAGCATGTGGGATCTTCTCAGACCAGGGCTCAAACCTGTGTCCCCCGCATTGGCAGGCGGATTCTTACCCACTGCGCCACCAGGGAAGCCCAGTTGTATATTTTTATTTTAATTTTTTTGCGGTACACGGGCCTCTCACTGCTGTGGCCTCTCCCGTTGCGGAGCACAGGCTCCGGATGCGCAGGCTCAGCGGCCATGGCTCACGGGCCCAGCCGCTCCGCGGCATGTGGAATCCTCCCGGACCGGGGCACGAACCCGCGTCCCCTGCATCGGCAGGCGGACTCTCAACCACTGCGCCACCAGGGAAGCCCCCTATTTTTATATTTAAAATATTTTGCACCATGAAAATTGCATTAGTACTCAACTGCGGTATAACAAACCACCCCCAAACTGGATGACTTTTAACAACAGCGATTTATTAATTCTCCTGGTTCTGTGGGTTGGCTGGGTTGTCCTTCTGCTTGTTTACCTGGCCTCAGTCATGTGGTGGAATTCGACTGGGAGATCTGGTGGGCACAAAGGTCGGTCCAAATGGGCTTCATTCATATGTCTGGCAGTTGGTCTTGGCTCTTGCCTGGTTTTCTTCCACGTGACCTCTTCCCCTCTAGTAGGTTAAATCAGTTTCTTTAATGGCAGACTCAGAGAAGTGTTCAAGAGGGGAATTCACAGGGGTCTGTGACCTTGAATAGGAAAAAAACCCAAAAAACTACATCTGTTTTTACTAACTGCTAACTAAAATTTAGAATTGGCTTCAGTTATGAATATAGGCAACAAAGCACAACAGTATTGGGAGTAACTGTGATCTTGTCACCAAATGAAATCACAAATAGTTTTTCAATATTGTTTATGTTCATCACCACTATGAAACTTGAAATTAGACTCACTGCTAAATCTTATTATTTAACGCTTAAAGAAGCACATATATGCCATGGCACAAAAATGATTAAGGAACTCCTGTCTGAAAGAGAAGGGCATCTTGCCCCTTCCCCTTTCACTCTCGCTGCTGGCTGGCATGTGGAACTAGCAATGGGCCATCTTGGACACGCAGGTGAGAATTACACCTCTTCAGATGATAGAACAGCCAGACTGGAAGAGCCTATGTCTCTGGGACCCTGGAACCTCCATGCAACCTCGGATTGCTTACACCCAAATTGCTACTTCAAAGAGGAACAATGTCTACTTTGTTTACAGCAGTGTTATTTTGTGTCTTTATTTGAGCAGCTGAACCTATTTCCTTATTAATACAACAGCAGTTATCATATTTTGTAATTATATATTGATTTGTGATGATTTTTGTTTGTTTAAATGTCTTTACCAGTAAAGAATAAGTTATTTGAGGACATGGTAGGTATTTGTTCACTCTGGAATCCTAGCAACTGGTACAGTGTAGGCACAGAGTAGATTCTTAATAAATGTTTCAAAATGAATGAAATAATAGCATAAGAAAATGTGTATGAGCATATTAGGCTAATCAAATAACATTGTACAGGCAGTATGTAAAAACAAGCAAAAAGCCTATGCATAGAAAAAAGCTTGGAAGAAAATACAAAATGTGAATAGTAACTGTTTGAATTATAGGTTTTAGCATGATGTTTTCCTACTTTTGCCTATATTTTCCAAATTTCCTTTAATGAGATTTAAGAAAAAGAAAACATATATATATAATAAAAAACATATAATAAAACAAAATGGACCGAGGAGAAGTTAGTTGATCCCTGAGGGCCATGGAGAAGTTGGAGGTGTGTGGAGTATTCTTGTCTGGGGAGATTTAACCAGCTGTGGTCTGGTGCAGACCCTCTCAGACCCTTTAGATACTCAAGGTGTCATATAAAAGCCAACAGGCCAGCTTGACTCTTAACATAAAGAATGAAACTCACTTCTTAACAGAGGCCATGGAAAAGAATAAAAGGTGGAGCAATATTCTGGAACAATAATGCATAGCTCTTTACAATGTAGCAACAACCATAGGACAATCTTTATTGGGCTAAAGCTTGAAAATAAATTTTATTATATTTCATTCACAATTACACAGATGAATCAGTTATAGTCACCATGAAGAGAGTCATAAACTCAAAGAAGACAGAGTAAGCAACTGCCACAGCTAAAGGCCAAGTTAACAAATTGTGCTTCTGTGGGCATTCATTTCTTAATGTTAATTTTTTGGTTAAGCACTGAGCTTCTGCCTTGATTATAACCTTGACTGAAGAAAAGTGTACGCATATTTCAAATATACTGATTTTAATACCAAGAAATTACACTAAGGACATATTTTCACGTATTCATAATTCTAAAAAAAATTAACTTCAAGATTGGCAAATAATAGATGCTCAATAAATGTTAATTGGTGACAGTGTGTTATCCATAGGATAATTTTAAAGGTTCTTAATTTTTCCTCTATTGCCATTAATTGAAATTCTGCCTTCAAGTTTAAATATCTAAAGGCTCATAACATCTTTAGTATGCATTTATGATTATGTGAATTATTAGAAATGGCTATATTTTTTGATATAGATTGACTGGCCTGGAGACAAGAAAAGAAATGAAATAGGTCCATCAGAAAGATGTGAAATTGGGTACGGGAAATAAAACAAAAGAGAAGTTAATAATAGCCAATGATAACTGTTAAGAAATAATTTTTAACAAAACTGTATAGTCATGATCTCATACAGATATAAAGTCAACACATGTTAAAAATTTCATTTAACTCATTAATTAGTGGGGGAACCAGTAAGATTTTGCAAACAATTCAAAGAAGTATTAAAAAAAGAAAAGTATTCAAACTACTAGACATCTATAGGCAGTCAGGAATGCTTAAGTAAATCTGCTTAATAGATATGAAACTGGTAAAAACAGATAATATCCATAGAACAATAATCAACTGAATCTCCTATGGATATAATTTGCATAAGCTATGGACAAGAATTATTTGCATTATTGTCAATATTCTGCAACTTACAGAATTGTAAAATAGTTCAAAGACAATGAAAGGCACAAAAACCCCATAAAATCAGATAAACTGGACAACGTCTAACTCTCCCTTAAGACACCCAACAATCCTTTTGGTCCCTTTAAACAGCCTTTGTTCATGTTTTCCC
>NW_006780148.1:1312027-1330210 GCF_000442215.2 Lipotes vexillifer
TCCCTACACAGATGACTTGTTTTGAGTGCTATTTATAGGCCAGGCATTGCCCTAGATGCCTTGAAGATATTAACTCATTTAATTCTCACAAGAACTTTATGAGGCAGGTTCTATTACTATTACCATTTCACAGGGGAGGGATCTAAAGCACAAGAAAAGGTAAGTCTGTCACCCAAGGTCACAGTGATAGTAGGAGGTAGAACCAGGATCTGAATCCAGGTAGTTTTGCACAAGTTATGCTGCCATGGATGTGAGTATATGAAGATAAAAGAATTGACAGGACCTGACAAGTTAGATAACATTAGATATAGAAGCAGGAAGAGGTAATGGTGACTCCAAAGTGTTTCCCCTGGTTGTGAGAAGGGGGACACTGTCCAGATAAAAAGACTAAGAGGAGGAGTTAGTTTAATTTGGTTTCTAGACATATACTTTGAAGTAATGGCAAGATGTGGAGATGGAAAAGTCCAGCTAGGCAGGAGACCAGAACTAGAGATGTAGATGTGATTTTTTTTTAATTGAGCAGGTTTATTAAACTTTGGTATCAGAAACACTAGTGTGTGTCAGAACTAAAGGACAGAAGCCCAGAGAGAAAAGAGAATATTATGCAGGAGGGACTGAGGTCCTGCATAGGCTGAAGAGAGCCAGTGTCAGGGAGTAAAACCAAAGCAGGGTGAATTGGCTGGAGTTCTTAGGTCCAGACAACAGAGTACTCTCCCATGGGTTTAAGGAGAAACATTAAAAGGGAGTCACAAATGCAGATAGCTAGGGTTGAGGCTGAAAGGTAAAAAGAGGCTACTATCGTGGAGGAGCTTTATCCAACAAGCAGTGAAACTGGTCAAGCAGGGAGGGGTCATGATCAGAGGCACCCTTTAGAAAGGACAAGTGTGGCTGCAGCGCGAAAAATCTGGTCAAATCTGGAGGCAGGAGGTGTTACTGGGATCCAGATGTAGGCAGCTGCTGGCTTGGACCAAGTCAGGTCGTGGCAACTAGACCCAACTATAATATTTGAGGGGCCTGATGGTAAGAGTGCCAAAAGAGGCTCATATACCATGTGAATAAAGGTTTAAAAGTTATAAATCAAGCTAGTAAACTGTCAAATTATTCTCTTTCCTAATGTCTCGATGAATATCAATACATCTTCAGAAGGACCTGGAAGGAAGGGGGAGAGCCCGGGCGAGATCCGTCGAATTTAGGCGGGGCTTTCCTGGAACCTATAAGGCCGAGGAGCGCGGCGGCGGCGGCGCAGATGCAGGGGACCACAGCGACACCTGTCTCATCTCCGAGGGGCGCCCAGCGGTCTCCTTCTCGCCGCTAAGAGGTGCGCAGACAGAGCTGCCGGGGGCGTAGCGTGGCTGGGCGAGGAGAGGCGTGTCCGCGCGCTAACAGCGCGAGGTCGAAGGGCACGGCGGCGTCCCTGTCATGGCGGCCTCCACGCTGGTGTCGGCGTGCGGCCCGCTACGGCCCGGCGTCCCCGGCCTGTGCCGCTGCCGGCAGCCCAGGGGCCTGTGGGCGCACGCATGGCGGCTCCCGGAGCCCGCGGGGTCCGGGCGGAGCGTGGCCGCGGTCAGCGGACCTGGCGCCTCGGGCACTGACCGCTACTGCTTGGAGCTGCTGCGGTGAGCGAGCCGGACTGCCCCCGGCCGGGAGGTCGGGGAGCAGGCCGAAAGGGACCCTGGTGGGCGCGGCGGGCCTCGGGGCGGACCTGCACCTTCCCAGTGTCCCTCAGCGTGTGAGCTCGGGTGTATGGGGGAGTGAGGCAACAGGAGCTTTCACATTGGTCACAAATTTGTGGCAAAATTCCTTCGTGTGTCACCTTGCCCGAGCCTTAACTTTACCTAATTAAACGCTTTGCATGAATAGCTTTTTAAAATTCGAAACATGGCTGGTAACTAATTTTAATTAAGCAGTAGTTAACTTTGAGTTCTTCCTATGTGTCAGGCACTATGCAAAGTAGTTTACAAGTAAATTATCTAATTTTCGTTACAAGGTATGAGGGAACAGTTGTAGACCTACCACTTACAGTTATGTGGATTAGAGCATTTAGAACAATGCCTGGCACAAAGCAGGGGTACAGTGAGTACGGTATAAACTTTATTATCTCATCTAGCAGACATGGAAATGAAGGTTTAGAGAGATTATGGAATTTACCTGAGTTCAGTGTAATCTAAGCCTCATAAAGTCAGCTATTCTGGTAACACGCGAAAGGTATAGCACATAGCAGTCGCTGTTAATCATTTGCGGGATAAATTGGATGAATCAGGTTACCTGGTACATGTGGGTAGGGGCCTGCCTTGGAATCCAGGCCTGACTTCAGGAGTGAATGGCTTACCACCACCACCCCCCGGCCCCGGCCCCGCCCCCGCTGCCCTTTTGCTGCCCTTAATTCGTAACAGTGGCAAAAAGTCTCAAAGTACCTGGTCTCAAGGACTTCTGAGAAGTGCTAGAATAGTTAAACTATCTTGAATTTGATAGGGCTAGTATATCCAATTTTTTGGAATTCCATTGTAGCAAAATGTAGCATAACGACAACATTCCCATGCATTTCAGTACTTTGTTTCGTTTTTAATCACTTTTTAAAATAGTGTTCCTACCCCACCTTATTTACTTGTTGATTGCTTGTAGGAGAAACAAGGTAGCATTAGTGGAAATCGGGTCATTAAGAATTGTAAAAGCCAAAAAGATTATATTCATCTATATAATTTTTAAGTTATCATTTTTTGATGATAAGACATTTAAGTTACCAAAACGTATACCATCCATATCCACTCGTTCAGTGCAATTTTTCTTTGACACCAGTGGTATCCTAACTTTCCTATCCAGGGTTGAATCACTCTTACTAATTTCTTATATATTCTTTTAGAAATAGTCTGTGGATATCACATAACAGCTTTTCTCGAATATATATTTATAAATGGCCAGATACTTAATCTGTCCATATTGGTATTTAAGTGGAATGGAGGCTGTTGACTCTAGCGATTTATCAAAAAGCAGGCAGCAGGCAGACCTTATCTGAGTTTATTAATCCTAGCTCTGCCACTTGGGAAAGTTAATTACTTTAAGATTCAGCTATTTCCTCATTTGTAGATTTCTGCTTCTACTTTGTAACATGGTTGTGAGGATTAAATTACAAGATGTATATAAAAATGCTGGTACATAACAAATGCTCAATAAATAGTTTAAAATAAAAACAAAATGAACTTGAAAGGAAGATTAGAACTTTTAGCTTCTAATTGTCCATTAATCTTTGCAAGATTTGGCCTCCGAAATTGTGTGTGCAGGGTTGTTTTGGACATGTATCCTATGCAAGGCCTCCAAATATCAGACAAGATACTAGGCTATAACTTCAGATTAGCCAGCCTAAGAATCTTCCTAGAAGATTCTTCTAGGAGTCAAGGTTCCTGGGAAAATCTCAAGCCTAATTTACATAGGCTTCTTGGGGTTTGGTTTGAGGAACACCGCCTCAGGCCTTGGGATTAGTGTTATAATAAGATGAGGAGGTGGCAGTGGTCATAGCTGGAAGCGCAGTTCTCCAGCCTCACTGAGGAACCACTTCTTTTGTGCTTCAGTGGCACAGGTCCATGGAATTAGCATAGCAGTCCTAGCACTAGATATGCTTACTTCTCATATGTCTGTCTCTCCCTGCTAGACTGAAGTCTATACCTATCTTCAGTGTCTAGCACAGTGCCTGGCACGTCCTAGGCACTGAATAAATGAATGAATGAAAGGTTTTTGACCCTGCTGCTGTATAAAGCCATCATAGCATAGCATTTCTCATTATCTGGAACAGTTCTTAGGTAACTGGACCTTGGTTAGCTATTTATAGGTTATCCTTGTATACCAATAATCAACGTTGATAACAATGATCCTGATTGATGAAGAAATGGTTAAATAGTATATCCTATTTAATGTAAAGAAGAGGGTAATATTGTTTAGAAAAATTTCCAAAGTATTTTAAAAATCGTTAACAGGGCAAACCATTAGCTTTGTAGAATATCTTATTTCCCAGAGACTGTTACAGTTCTGTTATGTCTTCATTTCATTTTTCATTTTCGTGTAAGACACTTGAAGTACTTCCCATGTTGGTTATTTTTAAGGAGATATGAAACAGGTAGAATATCAAGCCTCATTTTTCAAGTTAGGAAGTAGACATGACTGGTATCATTTCTGTCAGTAACTAGTTGAATGATGGAAATTAAGATTGTAGTTTGATTCCTATTCAGTGTTTTCTTACTGTCTCATATTAACTTTCACGTGTTTTAAACACTTGAAGTTTAGAGACTGTTTATAATAAAATTTAGAAATGTTTACATCTATATATATTTACAAGTATAAGCTATAAAGTTTTGTCTGAACTCTCCATATTATAGCTGAAACCGCATATGGTGAGATTTTTTAGTAGAGTTGTCTTGTGATAACAAGGTTACTGCTATCTATTGATGATCTCTCCCTTTTGTTTATGTGGAAGTTGGGGGAATTGTGAAGGTTTAAGTTCTCTGTTAGCCACACGACAGAGTGTGAACCAATTGAAAAGTGGGAGTAGTCTGATTTTCAAACCTAAACTCCATGGAATGAGGTTGGACCCATTTTATACTGAGTACTGTTTTATAGGAAATACTGATATATTAAGGTTCCAGTGTATTACAGTGAAAGTAGCCTTGTCAATAGGCAGTCTGGTAAGCACTTTATATTTATTTATGTATGTATGTATGTATGTATGGCTGTGCTGGGTCTTCATTGCTGCACACAAGCTTTTCTCTAGTTGTGAGCGGGGGCTGCTCTTCGTTGTGGTGCTCTGGCATCTCATTGCAGTGGCCTCTCTTGTTGCAGAGCACCGGCTCTAGGCACGCGGGCTTCAGTAGTTGTGGCACATGGGCTTCAGTAGCTGTGGCTCATGGGCTCTAGAGCGCAGGCTCAGTAGTGGTGGTGCACGGGCTTAGTTGCTCCGCGGCATGTGGGATCTTCCTGGACCAGGGCTCGAACCCGTGTCACCTGCATTGGCAGGCAGATTCTTAACCACTGTGCCACCAGGGAAGCCCTGGTAAGTACTTTATACTTAAGTCATCCTAGAATAAATATAGTAAGGATTATATTTTTTTAACTTTTCATTTTAAAGTAATTTCAAATTCACATAAAAGTTACAGAAATAGTACACAGAGCTCCAACGTACTCTTCACCCAAATTCCCTCACTGTTAACGTTTTGAACCACTTGAGAATAAGATGTAGATGCCCCATTACCCCCCTTATTATTTTGGTGTGTGTTTTTAATACACAAGGATTCTCTCCTATATAACCATAGTATAACCATCAAAATCAGGATACTAAAATTGATCCAGTATTACCATCTAATCCACAGACTCCATTGACGTTTTGCTAATTAGTCTGTTATGTCTTTCTGTGTATCCAGGATCACGTGCTGCATTTAGTTGTCACGTGTCTTTAGTCTTCTCCAATCTGGAACAGCTTCTCAGTCCTTATCTTTCATGAACTTGACTTTTTTTTTTTTTAAGAGAACAGGGCAGGCAACTTTGTAGACTTTCAGTTTGGGTTTATTTAATGTTTACTTATGATTTACACAATTTTTGCAGGAATATTACAGAAGTTATGCTGTGCTTTTCTCAGTATCATGTCAGAAAGCACATGGTGTTGATTTATCCTATTACTGTGGAGTGAACTTTTTGTTACTTGGTGCTCAAGTGTCTTTCAGGTTTCTCCCTTGTAAATTAATAAGAATGTTAGCAAATAATATTTATTTTGTGAGGAGATACTTTAATACTATGTAAATATTCTTTTTCTATCAAACTTTCACCTGTTTAACATTTTCAGACATTTATTGATATTTGCTTGAATCACTTTTTACTTTGGTAGTTATCAAGTGGTGATTTAAAAAATTCAATCATGTCTTCTAGGTTTATCAGTTGGCCTTGTACTGGTTGTCAAAGTTTTCCTTCTCTTTGCATTTATTCGTTCATTTATATTGGTATGAGCTCATGGGGTCCTGTTACAATCTTTTACTGTCATTATTTTTTTGATGCTCAAATTGTCCCAGACTTGGCCAATAGAACTTCATCAAGACAATTTCTTTGTCCTTTTAACAAGTCACTCCATTCTTTGAACATTTGTTTACTTTCTGCTCAAGAAGATGTTTCAGGCTTATTTGGTATTTTCCTTCCACCAGCCCTGGAGACAGTCCTTCCTTCAAGGAGCCTTAGTTTCTTTCAGTGGAGAAATCAAGGTGTGTTCACTGATACTCAGGGTATGGGGGCGGATATCATTGTTTCTAGGCTTTGTCAGCAGATGCTGTAGGGAAATAGAAGTAAGTGTGAGTGTGTGCGCATACACACAGGTGCACCCTCCCACACACCCCCCATATTGTTCTCTGTCTTTGTCTTATGTATATATTTATCTATGCATTCAAAACCGTGAGTTCATACCAATACTTGCTGGCACTGTTGTCTTGATTTCTACATCTGTAACTCATTTGAATTCTTACTAAAACCAAAGTGATTCTGAAGCAGTTAAAATTATATATACATATTATATAAGTCAGAATAAATTAATAGAGATTGATTATTCATTTTAACTGGTCTGGGATTGGAAGCAGATAAAATTTTTATAATTGTAGAGAAACAGATATAAAATATAGGAAACTTGGGGGCTATTTTGAGTTGAAGCCTTGTTTTCGGTTCATTTTGGTCAGTATTTTTTTGTGTGTAGTTTGGAAAGTGAAAAGTAATTAACTTTTTTTGCTTATTTATTATAGGAAACGAGATTATGAAGGCTATTTATGCTCCCTGCTACTCCCTGCAGAATCCAGAAGCTCTGCTTTTGCACTGAGAGCTTTCAATGTGGAACTGGCTCAGGCTGGTATTAAAATACCTTAAAAATTATTTGTAAAAATAGTGATGTAATATGTTTAATGCTGAACAATAAAGAAATATAGTAGTAATTTATATGTTAGATGTGTTTAAGTTTTCTGCTGGTGATTTCTTTCTCCTTAACAATTTAATTCCAAAAGTAAAACTAGCTAATGAACTTAATGTTTTTGGAAAGACCATCCTGGAATTTCTTTTTTTAAGGATATTATAAAACTATGCAATTAACATTGCACATTTGTCTGTTAATTGAATAGGTTAATCAGAGTATTACTGCTTATTCTTTACAACATTTGCATAATTTACATGTATATAGCAGTTCTTCAAAGCACTTTTTAAATTGAGTTTTTAGCTTTAAAGTGAAATGGAAATTGAAGCAATTATAGCAAACCCAGACCTTATATCATACTAACTCACTTTTTTCTAAAGAATTACAAACAAAGGAGCGACTCTTCTTTTTCTTAGACTGGAAAGAATGTGTACTGATATAAGTAAATTGAAATGGAGAATGTAAATGAGGGAGTTGAGATAGAATTGCATTGATCTTCTCAGTAAATGAAATGGAGAGGTTGGTTATTGAGAGTGAGGGAGCATGGGAGGGTTTGGAGTCTTCAAGAGTATGACAAGTTTTGACACAGCCTCTCTGGTGAATATGATAGGACATGAAGTAGGAGCACATGAAAGGATGTGAGTATAGGACTGAGGCATAATTGTGGCTAAACAGTATAAATCTGCAGAGAGTAACAGAGTCTGGCTGTTTGTCCTTGGTGTATTTCTAGAAGTCATGGGTCTATATTTTTTTACTTCATCCTTTTTCAGGTATAAACTGTACTTCAGCATCTTAAGTCAGTCACAATTTAACGATAAATAGTACCCAATGTGATCTTCCATTATAACTTTAAAATAATTAAAATTCCATTTTTAATAAATAAATCTTCCATATTTTCCCTGATTCTCTGTCACCTTATAGGAATGTCTTGCTTTTTTTTTTTTTTTTTTTTTTTTTATATTTTCCCTGATTCTCTGTCACCTTATAGGAATGTCTTGTTTTTTTTTTTTTTTTTTTTTAATTTAAATAAATTCAACTGTGCAGGTAGCCTTGCACCTGTGTGCCACTCCAGGCAGTGTCCACCTGGCTGCCCCTTGGTCCCACTGCCCTGCACAAGATGCCAGTTCCGTCTCCTGATGGCTGTCTGTCTTACTGCTTTTTTGTACACACAGTCTTGTTCATTCATTCATTCAACAAGTATTGTCCAAAATATGCTAGGCACTATTTTAGGTACCGGGTTATAGCATTGAATAAAACATACAAAGTCCCTGTATTCAAGAAACAAGTAAATACTGTACAGAAAAATTAAGGAGGATAGGGAAGGCTAGGTGTAGCAGGGGTTCCTGTTTTAAGTAGGGTGATCAGGAAAAACCTCACTGAGATGGTGGCATTTTAGCAAAGATTTGAAGGAGGCAAGGGAGTGAGATATATGGCTGAAGAGTCTTCTAGACAGAAGGAGCAGCAAGTGCAAAGGCCCTGAGATGTAAGTGTGCCTGACATATTCAAAGACAAGAAGGCCAGTGTGGCACAACACAGAAAGGAGGGAGAGTGTGGGAGGAGATTAGGTTAGAGGTATCTGGGCCAGAAAAGTAAGGTCTTGGAGACCACTTCAGTCACTTTGGCATTTACTCTGAGTGAGATGGAAAACCATTGGAAGGTTCTGAGCAGAGAAAGACATCACATCTTTGTCATGTTTCTAAAGGATTACCTTTTAAAAAAAATTTTTTTTTTTGGCTTCCCTGGTGGTGCAGTGGTTGAGAGTCCGCCTGTTGATGCAGGGGACACGGGTTCGTGCCCTGGTCTGGGGGGATCCCACATGCCGTGGAGCGGCTGGGCCCGTGAGCCGTGGCCGCTGAGCCTGCGCATCCGCAACGGGAGAGGCCATAGCAGTGAGAGGCCCGCGTACCGCAAAAAAAAAAAAAAATTTTATTAAAGTATAGTTGATTTACAATATTAGTTTCATGTGTACAACCATGGTTCAATATTTTTGATAGATTATACTCCATTTGAAGTTATTACAAAGTATTGTTTGTATTCCCTGTGCTGTACAGTATATCCTTGTATCTTATTTATTTTATACATAATAGTTTGTACTTCTTAATCCCTTATCCCTATCTTGTCTCTCCCCTCATCCCTCTTCCCACTGGTAGCCACTACTTTGTTCTCTGTATCTGTGAGTCTGCTTCTCTTTTTTTGTTGTTTTATGTTTATTCATTGTGTATTTTTTAGATTCTACAGGCAAGTGATAAGGTACATTATTTTTGATTAATTTGGATATATATCCAGGACTGGAGTTGCTGAATCATATGGTAGTTCAATTTTTAGTTTTTTGAGGAACCTCCATACTGCTTTCACAGTGGGTACACCAATTTACATTCCCACCAACAGTGTACTAGAGCTCCCTTTTCTCTACATCCATGCCAACATTTCTTAATTTGTGGTCTTTTCCATGACAGCTATTCTGACAGATGTGAGGTGATATCTCATTTTGGTTTTGATGTGCATTTCCCTGATGCTTAGTGATGTTCAGAATTTTTGCATGTACTTCTTGGCCATCTGTATATCTTCTTTGGAAAAGTGTCTATTCAGGTCATCTGCCCATTTTTTAATTGCATTGTTTGTTTTTTTGATATCGAGTTGTATGAGCTTTTTATATATTTTGGATATTAACCCCTCAACAGACGTACCATTTGCAAATATTTGCAAATGTTTTCTCCCATTCAGTAGGTAACCTTTCCACTTTGTTAATGGTTTCTTTTGCTGTGCAAAAGCTTTTAAGTTTAATTAGGCCCCATTTGTTTATTTTTGCCTTTGTTTTCTTTGCCTGAGGAGAAAGATCCAAAAAAATATTCCTATGACATAGGTCAGAGGGTGGTCTCCCTATCTTCTAGGAGTTTTATGGTGTCCAGTCTTACATTTAGGTCTTTAATCCATTTTGAGTTTATTTTCATATACAGTGTGAGAAAATGTTCTAATTTCATTCTTTTACATGTAGCTGTCCAGTTTTCTCAGCACCACTTATTGAAGAGATTGTCTTTCCCCATTGTATATTTTTGCCTCTTTTGTCAAAGATTAATTGACCATAAATGCATGGGTTTATTTCTGGGCTCTCTATTCTGTTCCATTGATCTATGTGTCTGTTTTAATGCCAGTACCATACTGTTTTGATCACTGTGCCTTTGTAGTGTAGTCTGAAATCAAGGAGTGTGGTATCTCCAGCTTTATGCTTTTTTATCAAGATTGCTTCAGCTGTTCAGGGTCTTTTGTGGTTCCATATAAATTTTAGGATTATATGTTCTAGTTCTGTGAAAAATGTCATGGGTATTTTTATAGGGCTTACATTAAATCTATAGATTGCTTTGGGTAGTATTGACATTTTAACAATATTAATTCTTCCAATCCATGGACATGGGATATCTTTCCATTTCTTTGTATTATCTTCAGTTTTCTTCATCAGTATTTTTTAGTTTTCAGAGTATAGGTCTCTCACCTCCTTGGTTAAATTTATTCCTAGGATTTTATTCTTTCTGATGTGATTTTAAACTGGATTGTTTTTTTGCTTTTTCTTTCCTGTAGTTCATTATTGGTGTATTAGAAAGGCAAAAAATTTCTGTATATTAATTTTATATCCTGTAACTTTATTGACTTCATTTCTTAGTTCTAATAGTTTTTTGGTGGAGACTTTAGGGTTTTCTTTATATAGTATCATGTCATCTGCAAATAGTGACAGTTTTACTTCTTACCTTCCAATTTGGATGCTTTTTATTTCTTTTTCTTGTCTAATTGCTGTGGCTAGGACTTTCAATACCATATTAAATAGAAGTGGTGAGAGTAGGTATCCTTGTCTTGTTCCTGATTTTAGAGAAGAAACTTCTCACCATTGAGTATAATGTTAACTATGGGGTTGTCTTATTGGCCTTTATTATGTTGAGATGTTTCCTCTATACCAACTTCGATGAGAGTTTTTATCATGAATGCATGAATGTTGAATTTTGTCAGATGTTTTTTTCTGAGTCTATTGAGATAATCATGTGATTTTTATCCTTTGTTTTATTAATATGGTGTATCACATTAATTGATTTGTGGATATTGAACCATCCTTTCATCATTTTAGTAAATCCCGCTTGGCCATGGTGTATGATCCTTTTTACATATTGTTGAGTTTGGTTTGCTAATATTTTGTTGAAGATTTTTACATCTACATTCATTTAGATATATTGGCCTATAATTTTCTTTTTCTGTAGTGTCTTTGTCTAGTTTTGGTATCAGGGTAATGGTGGCCTCATAATTGGGAATCTTCCCTCCTCTTCAATACTTTGGAGTAGTTTGAGAAGGATAGGTATTAGTTCCTCTTTGTGCATTTGGTTGAATTCCCCTGTGAAGCTGTCCAGTCCTGGACTTCGGTTTGCTGGGAGTTTTTTGGTTACTGATTCAATTTCATTACTAGTGATCTGTCTGTTCAGATTATCTATTTCTTTTGGTCTAGTTTCAGAAGATTGTAGTTTCTAGGAATTTATCCATTTCTTCTAGATTGTCCAACTTATTGGCATATAACTGTTCATAGTTTTCCCTTCTGATTTTTTTGTATCTGTGATATCAGTTGTAATTTCTTCCCTTTTATTTCTTACTTTGTTTATTTGGGTTCTCTCTCTTTTTCTTAATGAGCTTGGCTAAGGGCTTATCAATTTTGTTTATCTTTTCAAAAAACCAGCTCTTGGTTTCATTGATCTTTTTTCTTCTTTTTCCCCTATTTTATTTGTTTCTGCTCTGATCTTTATTATTTCTTTCCTTCTGCTGACTTTGGGCTTCGTTTGTTCTTCTTTTTCTAATTCCTTTAGATGGTAGGTTAGGTTGTTTATTTGAGATTTTTCTTGTTTCTTGAGATGGGCCTGTATCACTGTAAACTTTCCTTTTAGAACTTCTTTGTGTATCCTATAGATTTTGGAAAGTTGTGCTTTTATTTTCATTTGTCCTGAGGTATTTTCTGATTTCCTCTTTGATTTCTTCATTGACCCATTGGTTTTTTTAGTCTCCATGTGTTAGTGTTTTTCACATTTTTCTTCCTGTGATAGATCTCTAGTTTCATACTATTGTGGTCAGAAAAGATGCTTGATATAATTTCTATCCTCTTAAATTTTTTTAGACTTGTTTTGTGGCCTAGCATGTGATCTGTCCTAGAGAATGTTCCATGTGCACTTGAAAAGAATTTGTATTCTGTTTTTGTATGGAATGTCCTGTAGATATCTATTAATTCTAACTGGACTAATGTGTCATTTAAGACCATTGTTTACTCATTGATTTTCTTTCTGGATTGTCTGTCCTTTGATGTAAATGGGGTGTTAAAGTCTTATACTATTACTTTGTTTATGTCAGTTTCTCACTTTATGTCTGTTGATGTTTGCTTTATGTATTTAGATGTTCCTATATTACGTGCATATATGATAATGAATGTTATATCCTCTTGCTGTATTGATTCCTTTATCATTATACAGTGCTCTTCTTTTTCTTTTGTTATAGCCTTTGTTTTAAAGTCTATTTTGTCTGATATGCATATTGCTACTCCTGATTTCTTGTCGTTTCTGTTTGCATGAAATACATTTTTCCATTCCCTCACTTTCACTCTGTGTGTGTTTATCCATATATATATATATATATATATATATATATATGTATATGCCACATCTTCTTTAAAGGATTACTCTTGATGCTGTATTGAGAATAGACCATATGCCATGGGATCTGAACACTAAGCATTGCTAAGAGACCCACCCAGCACCAAGACCATAAAAACAAAACAAAACAAAACTTTTTATTTGGAAATAATTTCACACACACCAAAGTAAGAATAGTACAAAACCCCATATACCCTTTCGTTAATATTTTGCCCTATTTACTTTATCATATTGTGCCCCTCTCCCCTTCTCCCTCTCTCTCTCCCTCTCTCTCTGTGTATACACACACACACAAATGTGCACACACATACATGCACTGTTTTTCTTATGAATCATTTTACAGTAACTTGACTACACCATGGCCCTTATCCCTGTAAACTTGAGCTGTATTTCATTACCGTAAGAATATTCTCTTACATAACAGTTATCAGTTTGAGTAAATTTGAGATTGATACAGTACATTTATTTAATCTACCTTCTGGTTTCCAGTTTTGTCAGATGATTTCAGTGATGTCCTTTATGGCATTTTTTAACCCTTCTGTACAGGATCCAATCTAGGGTAATGTATTGCATGTAGTTTTCATGTCTCTTTGGCCTCCTTTAATCTGGAACATTTCCACAGCCTTTCTTCTATTATTACATTGACATTTTAAAAACAATATTGTTCCTTTTCAAAAATTGAGTATTTCTCATTTGGAGTTTATTTTTTGTCATGATTATATTTATATATATCTAGTCTAATGCTTAACTACCTAAATGGTATATGTCCTTCTCAGGGAATCACAAGGAGGCATTACATGTCTGTATGCCTCTTATTGGCGATACCAATTTTGGTCACTAGTCAAGATGTTAACATTTTTTTCCTTGTTAAATATAAGGAAACATTTTAAGACCATGGTCCTCATCAAAATTTACCTCATATTTGGCAAATAGGTATATGAAAATATGCTCAACATCACTAATATCAGAGAAGTACAAATTAGAACCACAATGACATATCCCCTCACACCTATTAGGATAGCTGTTATCAAAGAGACAAGAAATAACAAGTGTTTTATAGTGTGTGGAGAAAAGGGAGCCCTTGTGCACTGTTGGTGGGAGTGTAAATAGGTGCAACCACTGTGGAAAACAGCATGGAGGTGCCTCAGAAAACTAAAACTAGAACTACCATATAATCCAGTAATTTCATTTCTGGGTGTTTATCCAAAGGAAATGAAAATATTAACTTGAAAAGATACATGCACCCCCTGGTTCATTGCAACATTATTTACAATAGCCAAGACATGGAAGCCACCTAAGTGTCCATTGGTGGATGACTGGATAAAGATGTGGTATATCTACACAATGGAATATTACTTAGACATAAAAAAGAAGGAAATCTTGCCATTTGTGACAACACAGATGGACCTTGAGGGCTTTATGCTAAGTGAAATAAGTTAGAGAAAGGCAAATACCATATCATCTCACGTATATGTGGAATCTAAAACAAAAACAAAAGCAAAACAAAAAGTACCCCAAACTCATAGATACAGAGAACAGATTGCTGGTTGTCAGAGGCAGTGGGTGGGAGATGGGTGAAATGGGTGAGGGTGGTCAAAAGGTAGAAACTTCCAGTTATAAGTAAATAAGTCATGGGAATGTAATGTACAGCTGTTACTGTATTATGTGTTTGAAAGTTGCTAATAGAGTAGATCTTGAAAGTTCTCAACATACACAAATTCCTAATTATGTGTGGTGATAGATAGTAACTAGACCTATGGTGATCATTTCACAATATATACATACATATACAAATCATGTTGTACACTTGAAACTAAGATACTGTTATATGTCAATTATAGCTCAATTAAAAATAAAAAATTTACCTCCTAGATTTAGCATGCATTGGTGATTCTTGCTTGACCCAGCGCCATTCTTAATCAGTAGTAAGTGAGGGAGAGAGTCTAATAATCTTCTTTAAAAAAGTTACTCAGTGAATAAATAAATGAGTTTATTTAAATGTACCACAGTAAAATTCACTTTTTGTGGTGTACAGTCCTATAGGTTTTGAGAGCTACTTAGAGTCACGTATTTACCACCAGAGTCGTGATACAGAGCAATTCCATCAACCCTTATGTGTCCCTTTGTAGTCAACCCCTCCCCTCTCCCATAATCTTTTACATATCCTTCTGGTTCCATTATAAGAACTGTGAGTATGCAGAGCATGGGATAAACTTCTACCTTTTTGAGCTATAATTTCTGTGTTTGTAAAATGGGTGTATTCGTAAGGACCCTGTGAGTTTGTTGTGAGGATTGTGATCAGATAACCTCTGCTACAGTACCTGGTACTTGTTGACATTTTTTTTTTTGCGGTACGCGGGCCTCTCACTGTTGTGGCCTCTTCCGTTGCGGAGCACAGGCCCCGGACGCGCCGGCTCAGCAGCCATGGCTCACGGGCCCAGCCGCTCCGCGGCATGTGGGATCTTCCCGGACCGGGGCACGAACCCGTGTCCCCTGCATCGGCAGGCGGACTCTCAACCACTGCGCCACCAGGGAAGCCCTACTTGTTGACATTTGATGAATAAATATTAGTTCCTTCTCTGCTTCCTCTAAAAAGCCTCTGGTTCTATTTCCTAGGTTTATCTTCAGACTCAAAAATATTTTGACTGTCACTAATCCAGTGACTCAACCACTGCCACCAGGGAAGCCCTACTTGTTGACATTTGATGAATAAATATTAGTTCCTTCTCTGCTTCCTCTAAAAAGCCTCTGGTTCTATTTCCTAGGTTTATCTTCAGACTCAAAAATATTTTGACTGTCACTAATCCAGTGAGAATTGTTTTTCTTCTCTTCCACTTATTATTGAAAAACTTTGTTTTGGAAAACTTCAGTCGTATACAGCATAAAGTATATTCATATGTAGAGAGAGAAGCATAATGAACCCCCATATACCTCATCACCCACCTCCAACTGTTACTAACTCATGGCCAATCTTGTTTTCTCATCTTTACTCCCCACCCCCCTCATCCCCACCTCCAGGTTATTTTGAAGTAAGTCTCAAATTTTTCCATCTGCAGATATTTCAGTTTGCATCTCTAAAAGAACTCACTTAAAAAAATAACCACAATACCATTATTATATATTAAAAATTGAATAAGTTCTTAATATCATTAAATGTCTGGTGTTCAGATTTTCCTAGTTGTCTCTGTCTCCTTAAATTAGGATTCAAATAGGTCTACATGTGACTGGTTGATCTCTTTCTTAAATTTCTTTTAAACGAAATGATCCCCCTCCCTCTCTTTGTTTTTTCTTGCAATTTTTTTCCAGAAGAACTGCGCCTATTTTTGAATACAGACCTTGAAAATATTTTTGAATAAGCACCAAATAATTTGTAGCTGTTACTTAGGAAACTCATAATGATGATAATTTAAATGATACATAACTTCAAGGAAAAATTAAATGTAGAGAAACTTAATTTTTGGCTGAATTATATGATTATGCAGTTACACAAATGCTGGTTTTTGAGACTGTGAACAGTGCATTTATTAAAGTTTTTAAACACTATTTACAGGTTAAGGACTCTGTCTCTGAGAAAACAATTGGACTGATGAGAATGCAGTTTTGGAAAAAAACTGTGGATGATATATACTGTGACAGTCCACCACGTCAGCCTGTGGCCATTGAACTATGGAAGGTGAAAAAAAAACAACCCCCCCAAAAGACCCCTACTTTTCATTTGTAAGAATGTTATTTGAGCATACTTTCTGTCACATACAGTTTGGATAGTGTCAATGGGGAATCTATCCTGAAAATAATTTTAGGCTCATGTAATGTTCAGATATATGTTAGATTTGACAGAATTTAAAATCATCCACGAATAATTTGCACACATCTTCAGTGTATTTCTTTATTGAAGGAAGAAGGAGAAATCTGGTCTCTATATAAGTTATTTTCCACATATTTGATTGCAGAATTTAAGCCCTACAAATTTTGAAGCAGTGGCAGGTACATTTTCTGTCTGACTGCCCAGCAGCTCCTTATTCCAGTGCTTTAATCTGTACTCTGGGCAGTAGAAAATCATGCATTGATCTTTTGTGACAGGAGACGTGCTCTCATCATTGTCCAGACACAAATCTAAAACTGCCTTGTCTAGTTTAATAGAATTGCGTATTTGTTGATGAATTTTAGGTGTCCAAGAATGGAAACCTATGGGCTAGGGTATTATTTGTAAACTAGATGTATTTAGTAATTAGTTTTACATTAAAGCTGTATGGATTCTTCATTCACAAACAGCCATGCACAGTTTAGAAATACGCTGAACTATGAACAGAGAAAGGGAATTAGGTACCTTTCATCACTGATCTGTGGCCCCATTGTAATATGATGAATGCCAAAAGATAGTTTCCGTCACAGGAGCCACTGACAGACCTGACAGTGGTAACGCCTCTTCTCAGGTCTGTGCCCCGGCAGAGGCAGGCCCCATTTGTGGGCCCCAGATTGACTTCAAAGAGCCTCAGTAAGGTTGGAAAGCCAGGCTCCTCCACTGGGGACTGAGAAGAGAGTGGATGGGAAGCTTGTGAGTATTAGATTAGTTGTTTACCTTTATTCATCCCACTTCAAGAATCTCATCCTAGGTGACTCAGTTTAGAAAAAAGTTTCTCTAAAAATCCACAAACTCTTATTTATTTTATATACAAAGCTGACTGAATTAGAGGTTTATGCTAAGACTTGCACTGACGATTCTGACCTTTGTCAGGAAATAATGTGAAAGGTCAGAGATTTCTTTAACACAAATTTATCTTGCCTTTGCTTCTCTTAAAAAAATTCTGGAAAACATATCTGAAATACACAATGTTTACATGCATGCCAATTTGTCCAGTTTTAATAGCTGCTTAAATTTTGTTGATTAACGTTGACCAGCTTTCTTTTTTATTTAAATTTATTTTTGGCTGCATTGGGTCTCTGTTGCTGTGCACAGGCTTCCTCTAGTTGTGGTGAGCAGGGGCTACTTTTCATTGTGGTGCATGGGCTTTTCATTGCAGTGGCTTCTCTTGTTGCGGAGCATAGGCTGTAGGTGCATGGGCTCAATAGTTGTGGCTCGCGGGCTCTAGAGTGCAGGCTCAGTAGTTGTGGCACATGGGCTTAGTTGCTCTGCAGTATGTGGGATTTTCCCGGACCAGGGATTGAACCCATATACCTTGCATTGGTAGGCGAATTCTTAACCACTGTGCTACTGGCTGGAAGTCCCTGGCCAGCTTTCCGATATGACAGGTATTGAAGGTTAATATGAGTATTTGAAAGAAGCAGGTAGTGTTCAGACCAGCTGTCCTGATTGCATATTCCCTACCCCTCCCCATTCTGTTGGAACATACCCTTATTGCACCACTGTCCAGTCAAACTTTCAGTTGATTCTTTGAAGAGTTTCAGGTTCTTTAGAAGATTAAATAGGGAAACAGTGACATGTTGTCCAAAGAGTACATTCTTGCCACACTGTTTCACTGGTGCCTTTAGGGTACAAAATAGTTGAATATCTATAATTTCTAATATTTATAGCCAAGGTTTTTGTTCTATTTGGCTTCTATTTCCAAAGTTTTGATAGTTTTGTTCAGC
>NW_006780148.1:1330220-1372659 GCF_000442215.2 Lipotes vexillifer
AGGTTTTCAGCTTCTTATAAATATTTATTTTTTATCTTGATCTCCAATTTCCTTCAGAATCAGACAAAAGAGCTATATTTTGTGGTCAAGGAACTGCAGCTGTTATAGCGTCAGTCTTGAGTAAATAGGAGTCTGACTTTTCAGTGGTTAAGTATTTATTGAGTACTTTTCTATGCCAGGAATGGTGCTTGATGATGTGGTTACAAAGATCAAACAAGTCCTGCCCTACTCAGACATGTGCAAAATAAAACAAGAGCAGAACTCTAATGACTGAGGTATCCCAGGCTGATTCCTGGGACGGGGGAGAGAGGCCTGTAGAGAGTCCTGCTATGTAATTGTAATAATGCTGAGAGCACTTGGAAACCAACTCCATGTAGCCCTTTTAGCTTCTGTTAAGTTCCTGTAGGGCAAAGTGGGCTCCATTCTCCACAGATCCACCCTTTGTCACATAAATGTGTATTGATGATCATGTCAGCCTTTACATTTTAGTATCAGTGACATCTTAGAGTCTCAGTTGAAGTATAGGGTATATTCCTAAGACTTTGTTTCACTACTATATTTATTGTGAAAATATATTATACTTAGTGTTGACTTGGTAAGAAAACAATGTTTTAAAAACTTATTTGGAAAAAACTTCAAAATTTCAGAAAGGTTACAGAATTAAAAATAGTATAAGAACATTTCTGTATCCTTTACCTAGATTTACCTGTTGTTAACATTTTATCCCATTTGTTAATCATTTTGCGTGCTCACTCAACGGTGTGTGTGCTAGCATGCTCTCCCTGTATATATTTTCACACTCATAAGTTTTTTAAATCATTTGAGTATGAGTTACATACATCATGTCCCTTTGTCCCTAAATACTTTAGTATTTCCTAATAGAGACATTCTCTTATATAACCAGAATAGTTATTGACTTTAGTAAATTTAACTTTGATATAATACTTTTCATTTAATTTTCCATTCATATTCCAATTTTTCTTTTTCTTTTTTTTTTTTTTGGCGGTACGCGGGACTCTCACTGTTGTGGCCTCTCCCGTTGTGGAGCACAGGCTCCGGACGCGCAGGCTCAGCAACCATAGCTCACGGGCCCAGCCGCTCTGCGGCATGTGGGATCTTCCCGGACTGGGGCACGAACCCGTGTCCCCTGCATCGGCAGGCGGTCTCTTAACCACTGCGCCACCAGGGAAGCCCTCATATTCCAATTTTGTCACTTGACCCAGTAATATCCACTAATGTATTTTTCCCCACCAGTGTAGGATCCAGTCAGGTATTTTTTTGTTATGTCTTTTTAGCTTTAATCTGGAACATTTCCATAGCTTTTCTTTGTTTTCTATGACATTGATATTTTTGAAGAATGTAACCCTTTCTTTCTTTCTTTTTTTTTTTGGTAGTAGAGCATTCCTCATTTTGGATTTGTCTGATGTGTTCTCATGATTAAATGATTCAGGTTATGCATTCTTGGCCAGAATACTGCATAGGTGATGTATTCTCAGGGTATCACATCCGGAGACACATTTTGTCCATCTGTCCTTTACTGGCATTGTTCATTTTCGTTAACAGTCAAGATGTTACCTGGTTTTCCCAATGTGTAATCTACTGTAAATTATAGTTCCCCTTGTAACTAATCAACTTTAAGACAGTGCAAATACGCTGTTCCTCATCAACTTCTTGTGAAATTTCCTGCATTCATTGATGGTCCTTGTCTTATCCAGTCTTTACTATTATGATTGCAGAATGATAATTTCACAACTCTGATGCTCTGTTCACATTTACCACTTGGCACTTTACTATAGGCAAATGCTCTCGTTCTCCTATATTATTTATTTGTTTATTAATTATTGGTATAAACTCATGAATTCCTGTTGTTTTCAGTAGTTTATAACTTATTACTATACTTAATTATTTTGGTGTTCAAATAGTCCCATATTTGGACAGTGGGAGTCCCTTCAAACTGGCTTCTGTGTCCTGACATGCCTCCCATTGTTTTTTTGAGCACTTTCTATTTTCTGGTGCAATAAAATAGAATCATCTTGAATCTCCCTTGCTCCAGCTCTGGAATCACCCATTTTCTAGACTCTTGTTTCCTTTGCGGGGAGTGGTATTAGAGGCCAAGATCTGAGCACTAGGTGTTCTCTTTCCTACTAGAGTGTCTTAACTTGTAAGATAACACTGTACCCTGCAGATTGTTTTCTTTGGAGCTTTATTACTGTTTTCTTTTTGGAAAGTGTTTATTTTCATTAAATAGAGTCTTCCTTTTTATGGAAAAAAGTTTGTGTGTAATAAGTAAGCATAGAAGTTGGGGCATATCACATAGCAGAGAAGCTCCGCTCTGCTTAATTCTTGTTTTGTTGTTGTTTTGAAAGTGGAATCACTAAATTACCAATAACATAAGAAAAAAAAGACAAATTAGTGGAGAAGTTTTGGATATATTATCCTTACTTGGAAATGTTTTGAAATGTTTTCTAGGGACATTCTCTTTTTTCCCTAGTTCTTTAACATAGCTATCTATCTGGTGATGCCTTATTACAAATACTCCCTTACCTAGTTTTTTTTTTTTTTTGCGGTACGCAGGCCTCTCACTGTTGTGGCCTCTCCCGTTGCGGAGCACAGGCTCCGGACGCGCAGGCCCAGTGGCCATGGCTCACGGGCCTAGCCACTCCGCGGTATGTGGGATCTTCCCGGACCAGGGCACGAACCCGTGTCCCCTGCACCAGCAGGCGGACTCTCAACCACTGCGCCACCAGGGAAGCCCCCTTACCTATTTTTGTATTTGGTTTGTTTATGTTATTCAGGTCTACAGAAGTCATTTCCAGTACTTTCTAAAACTTACAACTCTTGTTTTTTTTAGGCTGTCAAAAGACATAATCTGACTAAAAGATGGCTTATGAAAATCATTGATGAAAGAGTAAGTTGAAATTGCTTAAGTCTTTTTCTTCCTTTTTAATCCTTAAGCTAATCTTCAGGGAGGAAATGTTTTAGTATGTGTATTAATATTTGGAGAAAGGAAACTTTTAGAGAACTGTACCATTTTATCTGTTCTCCATCACTGCATGCCACCCACCTCAGCTGCCCACCCTCGTACCTAGAGACAGACAAGCAAAGACAGGCACCCAGGCAGAGGCATGCGTGTGCACACCACACTCTACTAGTTTGTTTTTTTAAAACAAAGTTTTTAAAACAGAAAATTTCAGGCTTATATAAAAGTAGAGAGAATAGTGTAATATACTTCCGTGTGTCTGTCACCCAGCTTTAATAGTTATAAATGCATGTCCAATGTTATTTCATCTATATTCTACCAACTTCCCTCCCTAAACCCTATTAGATTATTTTAAAGTAAACCCCAGACATGTTACATACACATGTATCTTGAAAAGATAAAAACTTGTATAAAACAGATAATCAACAAGAACCTACTGTATAGCACAGGAAACTCTACTCAATATTCTGTAATAACCTAAAATGGGAAAAGTGTCTGAAAATAGATGTATGTATATGTATAACTGAATCACTTTGCTGTATGCCTGAAACTAAACACAACATTGTAAATCAACTATACTCCAGTATAAAAATTTTTAAAAAGAGAAAAAAACTTGTATAAAACATAACTATAATATGATTACCAGACCTTTAAAAAGTATGGATAATTCCTTAATGTCATCAAAACTTGAGTAGTTGTACACATATCATTATGCATACCCAGTGCTTGGATCTCTGTCCAAATAGAGGGAATAAGGAAAGTTCAACAGTTCTAGCAAATGGAATCTTATACTGAGTTCTTAGAACTAAGTTCTAGTTCTAACCAAGCATGCAAATTGCTTGATGACCTGGGCTGATTTGTGTAATGTTTCTGACACATTGTTGGCTAAGTGTCCTTGTTGGCCTGATATTTATCACATACTGTTGTCCTGAAAATGTAAGTTTACTTAGTTTATTTGGATACAATCTATTAATAACCATAGGCTATAGTAGTAATAATATAAACAAAAATGAAATGATGACTTTAACATTTAAAAAATTGCTCAGTTGGCCTATAGAATTAATTAGTACTAAGAAAATGTATTTTTCAGGTGTCTTCAGTTTTCATGAGGTACAGAAAATTTGAGAACTCAAGACAGAGATAATGGAAAATCTCTCTTTTTTTCTTAATGAAAAAATAGCAGTTTTTCCATTGTTTAATGGAAAATAACATTTGGCTTTTGTATGGAGGGATATTTAAAAGTAAAGGACTGGGATCAATCTCCCTGCATTGATCTAAAGATTCAGTATAATCCTTATAAAAATTCCAGCTGCCTTTTTTGGAGAAATTGACAAGCTGATCCTAAAATTCATATGAAAATGCAAGGGACCCAGAATCATCAAAAGAATCTTGAAAAAGAAGAACAAAGTTGGAGGACTCACATTTCCCAATTTTGAGACTTAACTGCAAAGTTACAGTAATCAAACTGTGTAGTATTGACCTGCCATAGACATATAGATCAATATATACTGATCATATAGATCATATATATTGGCATGGAATAGAATTGAGAGTCCAGAAGTAAACCTATATGTTGATAGTCGGCTGATTTTTGACAAGGGTATGAAGATAATTCAGTGGGGGAAAGAATAACCTTTTCAACAAGCAATGCTGGGACAATTGGATATCCACATGCAAAAGAATGAATTTGAACTCCTGTCTCATACCATATACAAAAACTAACTCAAAATGGATCAAAGACCTAAATGTAAGAGTTAAAGCTGTAAAAGTCTTAGGAGAAAACCTAGGCATAAATCCTTTTAACTTTCTGTTGGGCAGTGACTTCTTAGATATGAGACCAAAAGCACAAGCAATAAAAAAACAATAGATAATTGGACTTAATCAAAAGTAAAAACTTCAAGAAAGCAAAAAGACAGTCCACAGAATGGGAGAAAATATTTACCAGTTATATAGATGATAAGAGACTAGTATCTAGAATATATAAAGAACTCTTATAATTCAACAATAAAAAGACAAATAACCCAACTTAAACATGGGCAAAGGATTTGAGTAAACATTTCTCCAAGGAAGATATACAGATGAGTAATAAGCACCTTAAAAGATGCTCAGCATCTTTTCATGAGGGAAATGAAAATCAAAACCACAATGAGATACCACTTCATACCAATTAGGATGGCTATAATAAAAAGAATAAACAATAGTGAGTGTTGGTGAGGATGTGGAGAAATTGGAACCCTTCATACAATGCTGATAGAAATGTAGAGTGGTGCAGCTGCTTTGGAAAAACTGTTTGGCAGTTCTTCAGAAAGTTAAGCATAGAGTTAACATAGACCTAGCAATTTCACTCCTAGGTTGATATGAGAAATGAGAACGTATCCACACAAAACTTGTTCACAAATGTTCATTCATAATAGTCCAAAAGTGGGAACAACTCATAGTTGAATGAATAAACAAAATGTGTGTATCCATACAACGGAATATTATTCATATTTTCTTCAATTAAAAGGAATGAGATACTAAAAGATGTGCCAACATGGATGAACCTTGAAAACATGCTAATTGAAAGAAGCCAGATACAAAAAGCCACATATTGTATCATTGCATTTTTATAAAATATTCACAACAGACAAATCCATGGAGACAAAGTAGGTTAGAGGTTTGTCAGGAGATAAGGAAAGGGAGAACTGGGAAGTGACTGCTTAATAGATACAGGGTTCTTGCTGAGGTGATGAAGAGAAAACCTTCTGGAATTAGTGGTGATAGTTGTACAACTTTGTGAATATACCACAACCACTGAATTGTATACTTCAAAAGGGTAAATTTTATGGTATATGAATTATGTTCCAATTTGTTTTTAAATGTAATGGAGCTGGAGCATATTTTTTCCCCTGGGATTCATTGCTGGTGCCAGTTTCTCCTGATTGTAAAAAAGGAGGAAGGGGTGGAGGAATAACATTACCTTGGCCATCAAGTCTTTGTAAATGTATTATTATAAAAGTTGCTAGATGTTATAAGATTTACATTTTTCTGTTTCTTGAATATAGTGTGTTCTGGTAATCAACTGTTAGTTTATTGAGCATAGTTTCTTTTGTGGGGAATGGAGTGCAGGGCCTGGTTGTGATCTCCTTTCTTTTTCTAGGCACCTTTTCCTTATTAAGAGCACGGGCTTAATGATCAAAATATGTGGGTTTGAATCTTTTCCCCACCACTAATTTGCTGTGCGACCTTGGGCATATTCCTTAACTTGTTGGTAACTCAGTTTCTTCATCTGCGAAATGAAAAAAGTATTAATTCCTTTTGAGGGAGTTGTTAGGATTAAGGAGATAATGTCTGAAGTACTTAAGTAAGAGCTCAGTTGTCAGTTTCTCATGATACCTCAGGCTTTAGAAGGAAGTAAAAATTAAGCCAACCCCATGTCCGTGGTGATTTGTGCATTGAGGTTATTCCTGAGATATTATTTTGAGGGGTTATTTGTAAGTACTGAACATGTAGGACTTTAATATTTTAATTTTATTTTAATCTTATTTTACTGTGTAATAAACAACTTATGCTAAAAGTTTTTATTCTTTATTACTCAGTTCTTTAGGGCAAAAAAATTGTGCCTTTTAAAAATAAAATATTGACAATTCGTCAAGCAAATAAAGCATTTTGTTTGTAGGAAAAAAATTTGGATGACAAAGCATATCGTAACATCCAGGAACTGGAAAATTATGCCGAAAACACACAGAGCTCTCTTCTTTATCTAACACTAGAAATATTGGGTAAGTTTTTTTTTAATTTTATACTTCTGTTTTTTAAAAAAAACACCTTTTTTTCTTAAAATTGAAGTGTAGTTGGTTTACAATATTGTGTTAATTTCAGGTGTACAGGAAAGTGATTAATTTCAGGTGTACAGGAAAGTGATTCAGTTATACGTATATATATATGTATTTCAGATTCTTTTCCATTATAGTTATTAGAAGATAATATAGTTCCCTGTGCTACACAGTAAATCCTTGTTGTTTATCTATTTTATGTGTAGTGGTGTGTTATCTGTTAACCCCATACTCCTAATTTATCCCCCTCCCCTTCTTTCCTCTTTGGTAACCATAAGTTTGTTTTCTAAGTCTGTGAGTCTGTTTCTGTTTTGTAAATAAGTTCATTTGTATTATTTTTTAGATTCTACATATAAGTGATATTATATAATATTTGTCTTTATCCGATCTACTTCACTCAGTATGATAATCTGCAGATGGTAATTATTTCATTCTTTTTTATGGCTGAGTCATATTCATTGTGTGTGTGTGTGTGTGTGTGTACACACACACACACACACACACGCACGCCCCACATCTTCTTTACTGACTCTTCTGTTGATGGACACTTAGGTTGCTTCCATGTCTTGGCTATTGTAAATAACACTGCTATGAACGTTGGAGTACATGTATCTTTTCGAATTAGTTTTCATCTTTTCCAGCTGTATATGCCCAGGAGTGGGATTGCTGGATCATGTGGTAACTCTATTTTTGTTTTTTTAAGGAACCTGCATACTGTTAAGAAAACACCTTTTAGACTTCACTCTTTCATAATTTGACAGTCTAACCAGTTTAACACTGAAGTTTTTCTTTGCACCAACTAGAAAGGAATAGCTTTTTTTTTTTTGAGTAAGAAGGGGAATATAATATATACCTTTCTTTGGAATGGAATGTAGACTAATCACACTACCCAGGCTCTCATAAAAGGACTTTAGCTACCTCATGAGAATGCTGTAATTAATAATCTGGTAATTGCAGATGATTCTATTTTTTTATGCATCTCCTACAATTTGGAAGGCCTGTGGCCTGACTCCTTCCTTCTCTGTCAATAATACTTCCCCATGTTTAAAAACAAAAGGTAGAAGAAATAAAACTGTATATCTAAAAGTTTTTATGAGACTTGTCTTAAAAAAAAAAACTATGCCATTTAGATGGTATTTTTCCTACTTTGATTTTGTTCTAAGTTGGTGAGGTCTTATTGTAATGAGGAAATTATTTGGGACAAGGACAATATCATCAATTTGAAGAAGGTAATGTCACCCTAAAAGAATAACCCAAGTCCCTACCAAATTTCCCGGGCCTGTTCTGCCTGCACATTCAGTGACATGTTTGCCAACACAGTGAAAGGAGGGAGCAAAGAGCAGAATGTTTGTTAAGCATATACTTAAAATGAGGTCATATGGAAATTGCACTGAGGAGAAGAAATGCAAGACTTTCAGTGTTTTTCCACGATAGCTAATTAAAATTCCAAATGTGCTCTTGGTGTGCTGTACTCTGAGGAAAACTCTTTTATTTAAAAGTTGAAGTTCAGAAACCTGTTTATGGTAAATGGTCAGCTTGTCTTTGTGCCCAGTTTTGCTCTCATAAATCCTGTTTTTCAGATATAAAACATGGGAGAAACACCTTTTACATGTTTAGGTCATTTCTCTATGCTGCTTCTGTTGACTTGTTATGCATTTAAAGAGAAAAGAGCAGCCCAGTTGATTTCTAAAATCATAGGTATAAAGGATCTTCATGCAGATCATGCTGCAAGTCACATTGGAAAAGCACAAGGCATTGTAACTTGCTTGAGAGCAACGCCGTATCATGGTAGTAGAAGAAGAGTATTCCTTCCCATGGATATTTGTATGCTGGTAAGGCTGTTGTTTGTACCCTTTAATTATTTACCTCAAGAATATGGGGAGGGACGTCCTGTCTTGGTTCTCTGCTTAGTCTATTCAAGTGACCGTTTTGAAACACATGCTTGTTGCTTTTTTTTTTTTTTTTTTTTTTTGCTGTACGTGGGCCTCTCACTGTTGTGGCCTCTCCCGTTGTGGAGCACAGGCTCCGGACGCGCAGGCTCAGCGGCCATGGCTCACGGGCCCAGCCGCTCTGCGGCATGTGGGATCTTCCCGGACCGGGGCACGAACCCGTGTCCCCTGCATCGGCAGGCAGACTCTCAACCACTGCGCCACCAGGGAAGCCCTGCTTATTGCTTTTTTGCTCCAGAGTTATCAAGTTAGAATTTTATCAGTCAGGCATTTTAGGTCTGTGGTGGAGCTATGAGTAAGAAGGTTCAGAGAACCTCACTTGGTGTACTTACATGTTGATGCCTTACTCCCTTTCAAGCAATTACAGTAATTATTCCTAGTGGTCACCTTAGCCTGTTCTTTATTTTATTTTAAAGGAGGAAATAATCCATTAAAAAAGAATACTGTTTATGAGAACTTTTGTTTTCTGGAAGAGGTTCATTATTGTCTGTTCTATTAAACTTCTTATCTGTTTGTTTCTTGCTTTATTTTGTTTCACCTACAACTGTCATTAGTTAGCATCTTGTTGTATATTCTTCCAGGAGAGAGAGTGTCTGTGAGTGTGTCTATATACGCACTCACATACATATAGATATATTTTAAAAAACAAAATAGGGGACTTCCCTCGTGGTCCAGTGGTTAAGAATCCGCCTTCCAAAGCAGGGGATGCGGGTTCGATCCCTCGTTGGAGAACTAAGATCCCATATGCCACAGGGTAACTAAGCCTGCATGCTCTAGAGCTTGAGCGCTATACCTACTGAGCCAGTGCGCTCTGGAGCCCCTGTACCGCAACTAGAAAGCTCTCGCGCTGCAACTGCTGAGCCTGCGCAGTGCAACTAGAGAGAAGCCCGCACACTGCAATGAAAGAGCCTGCATGCCACGTGTGCTGCAACTAAGACCCGGTGCAGCCAAACAAAGAAACAAACAAATAAATAAATAAATATTAAAAAAAAGAAAAAGAAAACTGACATCATGCAAGCTGCATGGCATGGCCAAAAAAACCAAAAACCAAGAATACAGAATAGGCATTATACTGTATATACTGTTCTATCACCAGTTTTCTTGAGCTAGTTTTAATTGTGCTTTTTGAATCCTGATGTAATGTACCTTTCCCCACACAGCATGGTGTTTCACAAGAGGATTTTCTACGGAAGAGCCAAGATAAAAATGTGAGAGATGTGGTATATGACATGGCCAGCCAGGCACACTTGCACCTAAAGCACGTAAGTAGCCTCTTTTTGCCAAATCACTTAGGAAACTATCATTTCTAGCTGTGGCTACTTCTAGAGCATGGTTGTAGTGTTCTCCCTTTGGCAGTCCATATCTATCGCTCACTGAAGTCCCAATAGATTTATCTCAGGGATTATTACAAACTTTTTCTACTTTTAAAAAATCTCCTTCTCCCTCTCAGCTTCCTCAGTTAGGCTCCTCTCTGATCCGTCCACTCACTATTTCTCTCTCAGGGGACAGTGTGTCTTTCTGCCTTGTCAAGGCTGATGCCTCTTCTGCTCTTCCAGGACCTTGCATCGTCAGCGGTTCCCAGCTGGTATTTTCAGTTGGCCTTTCTGATAACTTGCCCCTTTTATCTTCTAGTTTGTTGCTACTGCCTTCTGAAGTTACAGGCAGCCCACTGGACCCTTCTGTTTCTTATTTTCCCCTCCCAATTAACCTTTTTTGCATAAGTATTCTACATTCATTTTACCTCAAGGCCCTCACCACCATGGCACCATTCACCATACTATAATTTGGCTTTCATCCTGCTTACTCTAAGAATAATCTCTAGTATATAATCTCCTTACTGCCACATTTAAAGAAGTGTCTGATTGGTTGCATTCTTAAACCTTCTTGGTAGCTTTACTCTAAATGCTTCCAAAATATGAGCAAATGTAACTTATCTAGGTTGCTCAGTCAAAATAGTTTCTGAAACTAAAATGTACATGTAAGTTATTAGAGCCCAGAAAGTACAAACAAGTGATTACCATATTTAATATAACTTAAATATATTAAAGCTATAATATTAAAACTTACCAACTAATTAAGCTGTAATGTCATTGAAAAATAAAGAGTGATTTAGAGAGGGTAGATGTTTTATATGTATATGTATGTATGTGAATGTGTATATGTATGTATATATATATATATATATACACACACACATACATACACACACACATATAACAGAGGAAGAATCAACTAGACTTGATAACTGATTGGATTGTAGCAGAATCAGGAAGCAGGAAAGTCGAAGGCTGCATGGAGTTCAAATATAGATGGTGATGGTGCCAGTCAGAGACTACAATAAAAAAGCAGTGTTGTGCTGGGTGCTGATCAGTAGCTGCTGGACATCATTGAATGTAAAGGGATTAGAGGGCATTTTGGGAGGTGGGCTAAAATGCAGATTGTAGGATTGAGACTTTAAGAGGAGGTCAGAACTGGAAATATAGATTGGGGAGTCATTCAGGTGGAAGATTTATGTTTAAAGCTCTAAGTGTGGCTATGCTGTTGTCCAAGGAGAATATACATTTAAACAGTAAGACCAAAGGCAGAGCGAACCTTGAGCCCACCTCCATTTCTCAGGTAGGAGGAGGAAGGGCCATTTAATAGGAAGAAGCAGAAGGAAAGAATGATCGAAAGAAGTGGGAGAACTCGGAGTCAGTGTCTTGGAAACCTAGGGAGGAGCAAGTTCCAAGAATGGGGAATACTGAAGTTTTGCATTTTTTGGAGAGATTGAGAGAAAAGATAGGTATGATGATTAGTAAATTATGGATGGTCTTGAAGAGAGCAATTGTAGTAGATGGGGTAAGTGAGTCAGGAATAAGAAGCAGTATCTGACAGTTTAAGCAAAGACCTTTAGACAGAAGTGGGCTTGGTGAGGGCTGGATGATGGGCATCAGCCTGAGTGGATCAGGGCTCTGTAGTCCAGAGTAGTAGGGTGTTAGGTTGGATAGATGAGGTTAGATTCAAGATGTGTAGGCCTTTGAATTCCAAGATGAATATTTGGGACATGATCTATCAGGGAGTTAAGTTAAAGAAAGAAAAAGTAAAACAGTGACTTTAGGACATGAATTTGGCTGGTTCTGGGGCATGAATTAAAGGTTGGGGAACACAGAGGCAGGAAGATCAGCTAGAAGGATCTTATATTCATCTAGACAGGAGGGAGTGACATCCAAGCTGGGGAGGTGCTGGGACTTGTATGCAAGTACAATTGACCCTTGAATAATCACAGGGTTAAGTTAAGGGCTCCAACCTTCCACGCAGTTGGAAATCCACGTATAATTTATAGGTGGTCTTCTGTATCCACGGTGGATGCAACCAACCAAGGATCATGTAGTGCTGTAGTATTTACTGTTGAAAAAAGTCTGCGTGTAAGTGAACCCATGTTATTCTAGGGTCACCTGTATGTCTTCATTTACCCCTTACCACAGAGGTGGGGGTGTCAAAGTTATAAGGCAGTTGGAAATGTCAAAACCAAATGTAAGAAAGAAGAGAATTCTTAATTTAGTACCTTTTCCTGATTCCTTTAGGTTTGGCAAATTAATCTCAACTGGCAGGAGATGAGAACTATTTTCTTGCTTTCGAGAGCATCCCTAGCAGTGCTGATTTAAACTGCTGGTGTTGCTTTGTGTTCACTTTCAGAGGGAGAGTGTTTATTTCCAGAAATATTTGTATTTCAAACCAGTTTCCTTTTGTCTTCCTTTTTTAGGCTAGGTCCTTCCACAAAAGTGTTCCTGTGAAAGCATTTCCTGCTTTCCTTCAGACAGTAAGTAGATTAACAGAGAAGGTTGTTTAATTAATGAAGCAGATGTGTATAATTTTTTTTTTCTATTTTATAAGGTTCCCAGTGCAGTTCTTTAGTTTGGAGTCTTTGTTTTGTTTTCTTCCCTATGGTATGTTTTGTTAGTTACATTCTGCTTTTGGTGAAGGTCATGCCTCTGTTCCCCAGAGGCAGGTGAGTGGAATTGTCATTAGCACTGGCTGCAGCCATACTGCATCATTTTGAATCTGCTTTGCCACTTACTAGCTGTGGAACAAGTTCCTTAATCACTATGTACCTCAGTTTATTCATAGGTAAGATGGGAATCATAGGAGAAACCACCTCATAGGAGTGTTAGGCTACTTATAGCCATATAAGTATGACTTAATAGTCTATTTTTTTTTTTCTCCTTAGTGACCATATTGTAGCACTGGTTCCCGAAAGTGGTTCGCAGACCAGTGCTGAGCTGGCTGCATCAGAATAATCTGGAAGGCTTCTTCAAAAATACAGATTCCTGGGGTCTTCTTACTAAATAAGACTCCCGAGGTTGGGAAGGGGAGCATTTCTAAGAGGATCTGTGATTTAAAAAAATTTCCCAGGTGATTCTGATGTGTAGCCTGGTTCAGGAACCATTGTGGTAAAATACATAAAGAAATGAGAATAGCTTCCGGTTAGTAGCACCTACTATGGACAGGTTCTGAGCTAGGTCATTGCATACGTTATTCCTAGGTGTGGTTTACTTCATTTTATAGATAGAAACCAAGGTTCAAAGATTTGTGATGTTTGAAAATGGAAAATTCATGCATTTTCTACAGTACCAAACATACCTTCTACATTTTTCCCTAAAATATATTTAAAGATTCATTTCTATCCTTTCACATCTTCTATCCTGGGGTCTCAGATCTGAGTGTTTGAAATCATTTTCTTTCTTTTCTAGGTTCATTTATTATAAAAGTAATATGTTAATGTTTTGGATGTTCACATAAGAGGAGGCAAAAGAAATTAGAATGCTCTCACAGTTCTATCCTTTCCAGAGATAATGTCTGTTCATCTTTCTGGACTTCTTATGTTCATGTAATTATATATGTATTTTTTGTATAAATGAGGTGTCAAGCATCTCTTTCTGTGTCAAAACATTGTTCTATATCACCATTTTTAATTGTTATTTATTTGGTTATTTGGTGATGTACTATCATCTCTTTTGTCTCTCTCTTTTTTTTTTTTTCTATTTTTTTCTTTTCTTTTTTTTTTGGCTGCACCACACAGCATGCAGGATCCTAGTTCCCCAACCAGGGGTCAAATCCACACCCCATGCAGTGGAAGTGTGGAGTCCCAAGCACTGGACCTCTGGGGAAGTACCCCATCACCTGTCTTGACTTATAAGCTCTAAGAAAGTTCAAGACTTTGTCTGTTTTGTTCACTTTTGTGAAATAGGTTGTTCTCAACTCTGCTTGTCCATTAGAATCACTTGGGGAACTTTTAAAGCAAAACAAGGCAGTATTGGGCCTGTCCCCAAACCAGTTAAATCATTTCAAAGAGGTTGGATCTAGGCACTGATACTTCTTAAAAGTTCCCCCAGGAATAATGAAGTGCAGCTAGGCCTAAGAACCACTATCTTAGGCTAGTGGTGTGGACCCCAGGCCAGCAATATATGCCTCGGATATTGTTAGAAATGTAGATCTTGGGATCCACCGCAGACCTAATGGATCAGAAACTCTAGGGGCTGGAGCCCAGCTCTGTTTCCGTCCTGTGCCAGGAGAAAGTGGAGGAACTACATGGCAATTTCCGAGGAGCTGCTTCTGTCCTACACCCTCAGTCCAGCTGGGGCACATCTCTTCTCATTTGTTTTATATATGGAGCATCTGTTAATTACTTTGTTCAAAGAAAAGGTTTTGCTGTTTAAAAATGGTTTGAAAATGACTAGGGTAGAGTATATTGTGCTCTATAGATGAGGTTTTAAGAAGCTATATTCAGAAATTGTAACATCTTTTTTTTTAATGTCGGTTCATTGGTTTATTTATTTATCTTTGGCCGTGTTGGGTCTTAGTTTCTGTGCGAGGGTTTTCTCCAGTTGCGGCAAGCGGGGGCCACTCTTCATCGTGGTGTGCGGGCCTCTCACTTTCGTGGCCTCTCTTGTTGCGGAACACAGGTTCCAGACACGCAGGCTCAGTAGTTGTGGCTCACGGGCCTAGCCACCCCGCGGCATGTGGGATCCTCCCAGACCAGGGCTCGAACCCGTGTTCCCTGCATCGGCAGGCAGATTCTCAACCACTGCCCCAGGGAAGCCCAGAAATTGTAACGTCTTTGAGAATTTTGCAATGAATTTGTTACTTTGAGCAATTTATTTACCATTAACCATGAACCAAATCCTAATTTGTGAATGCCCAGTTGAGCTCTAATTTTGAGGTCATGTTTCATCTGTATTTTAATGGAATTTTCTCCTAATTATAAAATCATTACATTCTCATAATAGAGATTTGGAAAATATAAAAAGAATATTAGAAGAAAATAACAATCACCTACAATTCCCAGACCCAGAGGTAAATGCTATTTACACTGTTCTTTCTTTTAAATGGATTTCTGTATATATTTAAAGTCACAATTTATATGGCAGTGTCCTAGTTATCAAACATTTAACCACACCATTAGAAATATTAATATAATATTTGATGGCTGTATAATACTCTCTCATGTGCTTGTATCTTAATTTCATTAACTATTCTTTATAATTGGATATTATAAAACTATTAAAATGAACATGATAAAGTTCTTAGAGATAGAATGTTAATAACAGTATATGAATTAATTAAAAAAAAAAGCAGGTTACAGAACATTATGAATAACATGAGCTCTTTTTTCCAAAAATAAAAGGGAACATGTGAAAGTACACTGAAATATCTTCAAAGTTTTTTCTCTTAACGTGTTTTTTATTTGATATCTACAAATGAATATATATGTATGCATGTATTATAAAGCATAACATAATGAACACCCATGAACTCACCACTGAATCCAGGAACTAGAATGTCACCATTAAATTGCACTCATGTGTTTTCCCAGTCTCATCCCCTTGCCTCTGCCTTCCTCCTCCAAGTAGCTATCCTGAATTTTGTATTTATTATTATCTTGCTTTTATTCTAGAAAAGCTTTGCCCTATTTTATGTATTCCTAACCAAAATGTTGCCTTTTTTTTTTTTTTTTTTTTTTTTTTTTTAAAAGAGCCAAAATAATACAGCTATAATAATAAAAGCAACATAATAATTAAATAGAGCCATAATAACAAAAGCAACAAATCTTAACTACACTACAAAATTCTATTTGATTTGTCTCAATCAGAAACTCAGTGGATCTTATTAACACAGTTGTTTTTCTTGGTTTAAAAAATTACAGTAACCAAAGATGAAATAAATAGTTCTGTATGATCATGGTTTTTTGTTTTAATTTATTTTTTTTTTTTTTTTTTTTTTTGTTGCATTGGGTCTTCGTTGCTGCGCGTGGGCTTTCCCTAGTTGCGTAGAGCGGGGGCTACTCTGTTGTGGTGCGTGGGCTTCTCATTGCGGTGGCTTCTCTGTTGTGGAGCACGGGCTGTAGGCATGCGAGCTTCAGTAGTTGTGGCATGTGGGCTCAGTAGTTGTGGCTTGTGGGCTCAAGAGCACAGGCTCAGTAGTGGCACATGGGCTTAGTTGCCCTGTGGCATGTGGGATCTTCCCGGATCAGGGATCGAACCCGTGTGCCCTGCATTGGCAGGCGGATTCTTAACCACTGTACCACCAGGGAAGTCCCTTAGGTTTTTTTTTTTTTTTGAGCTATATAAAAATGGATCATTTTCTGTTTATGTCTTCTGGGTTACACACACACACACACACACACACACACACGAGTGTTTCTAAGATTTATCCATATTATTGCATCTAGCTACATTTATTTCATGGCAGCTTAATATTTCATTGTGTGAACGTTTATTTTTTTGTCAAAGAACTTCTGGATTGTTTCCAAGTTTTTTGCATCTGTGCACATGAATGCACATGTTTCTTGCTGTACATGTATATAAGTGCAGGATTTCAAAAGTAGAGAGTGAATTTGTATGTACACTCATCCGTTTTTAGTGTATAGAAGTCTGGTAGGACACAATCCTTTGGACAAGCATATGCTCTCTGTGGGTCACACAGGTTGTGCTGCAGAACTCTAAGAGGAGCTGTGCACGCGGGCTGAGAAGGCGGTGGGGCCGCTTCACATTGTGCAGTGCAAAAGTAGGTGGCTTCTCTGTTTAATAAAAATTTACAAATTAATAAGATTGAAAAGCATAAAGAGCACTGCCCATCGTCAGTGTTTTCTATCCTGGCCCCCGGTCCCAGAGAAAGCTTTGTCAAGTTTTGTGTGATGGGGGGAGCATGGTGTGACGTTTATAGGGACCTGTGATTGTTCTCCCTCGCTGCAAATTGTTTTCCAGCAAGAACATGGACACCCTTTAAACTTTTTCACAAAATAATTTTTTAAAGAAACAACTTGAGCTCCCCCTCATGGCACTGTGTGTTTCTGTGTGTGTGGGGTGGTGGGGGGGCGGTGGCTTCATTTTCCTCAAATGAAACACCCCTTTTGTATTCTACAGAATCTAGTAATAAGACCTGGCAAATAATTTCTCTGTCACATTTTGGCCAGAACACTAAATTATGATCAGAATTGGCTTGATGTTTCTAGTACTAGATCCGTGACATAGTTTTACTGGCTTCATAGAAAACTTCTTAGAAGATGTCTTTATTCTCTCTCTCTTTTAAAATTTTTATTTACATTCTTAGTATGTAGAAGACCATCTCAGGAAAACTAAAATAGCCTTAATACCTGCTGGGTTTGTTTTTGTTTCTTTTAAAGACTTAATCATTCTGTGATCTAGTGACCATTATTCTCTTTTTTCAGGTTGCTCTGGAGGACTATTTAAAGAAAATTCAACAAGTGGATTTTGATATATTCCACCCATCTTTACAGCAGAAGAATACTTTACTTCCATTATCTCTGTATATTCAGTCATGGAGAAAAAGATATTAAAATAATTTCGTGGCACTGATATTTACTTTTATTAGTTTTACAAAAGTGTACTAGTTTAGGGTTCTTGTTTACAAAGAACAGGAACTGTTTACATAAGGAGAAAATTCACTTATTGGATGAGTGTGTAGGTCACAGAATTAATGAGAAGTTGCTGTGGGGCCGTGATGCCCAGATTCTGCTGCAGGCACCGCCCTTGTCACCAGCAGCCCAGACAGTGTCTGCTGTGCCATCCAGGCAGAGTCTGAGCCCCAGGAGGGAGTATGGTTTTAGCTGTGCTTAGGCTGCAGGCCATGCTTCAGCCACCAGAGGGCAGGGGGAAGCATGTCTCCTCCCGTCCTCACCCTTAGAGAAGAATGGGGAAGGGGCTCAAGAAGTACCAGGTTTGCATGCTGAGCAGCCAAAACCCAGGCGTCCAGGACAGCTGGGAAATGCATTTATTTAGGGATCATGAAGGGTGAAGTTAATATTTGAGGAGTGTCAGTCGCTGTGTTGAGGGCCTTATATCTCTAACGTTTAATCTTTACCACCCTGTGAAAATTTGTCCATGATGATAAAATAACTTCTTTCAAGAGCTTGAACCCTAATTTGACTTTAGATCTGGCCGATTTGAAGGCTTTTACTTTTTTGTTTACCCTTTTTCTTCACTCTCTATTACTGAGCATCATCATCATGAACAAAACTGTATTAACAAATTGGCTGGGCCTGTGAGCCATGACCGCTGAGCCTGCGTGTCCGGAGCCTGTGCTCTGCAACGGGAGAGGCCACAGCAGTGAGAGGCCCGCGTATCACACACACACACACAAATGTGTATTAATGTAAATTAAATTAACAAAATTGTATTGAACATTCATTAAGGGGATACTACATTTTAAAAAACTACTATACTAGTTGAGCTTCCCACTAAAAAGCTCTGTGCTGTATACTTTCCAGTGTTCTCATCTGATCTTCAAAACTGTGAAACAAGGAACATTTTTGGTAATTAAACATTTTTAATTATAACATACATACTAATTGCAAAAAACAAAATTGTTTACATTGCTGGTAGTTGGCAGATCTGGACTCTGAATGAGTCTCTGACTCCTAAAACCAGAATTATGCCCTAGTTTCCTTTTCCTTTCTTTTTAGTCGTCATGTTTCCTGCCCACTCCCACCTCTGTTGTACCATTTCTCTATGCCATCTCAAGCCTTTGGTTTCAGCCATGAATTAGTGCCTACTTCAATTGTGAATTAATGATGGCTTAAAGTATTACACTTTTGCAAATAAAATTCAAATGGAGAGCTGCTTGAGGGCAAGAATACATAGTTTTATTCATCTTGGGATTCCCCCAGCACCTCATATGGCTTCTGATTTAGAGCAAGTGGAGATTAATAAATGTATAAATGAATGAACATACAATGCTGTTGTTTATGTTAGTGTACTTTTGGTTTATACTGATGCTGAAAGAATATCCTCTTATTTAATCCTGTGGCTTTAGAGAGCTTAAAGCTTATCTAAAAGAGGAAAATCCAGGGAAGTGGGACACATTTCCTCTTGGGATTCTGAATGGTCCAGAGTTGAAAATTCATTAGGAATAGTCTTTATTAGTAAGAATTGTCTGTGGCTCTTACCAGGTTAAATCTGGCAGCAATCAATCGCTAAGCATCTTAGTTCCTATCTAAGAAGGGTTAAAAAGAGGGGTTTAAACACTCAACTGGATTACTGGATTTTTTACTGGCTCAGAAGCCAATTTACTTTAAGTAAATAATTTCAAAATACTTTCTAAGCCGTTTGAAATTTGATGCTTAGAGAGTTGGATGAACTGACGTTTCCAGTCTCCTAGAGATTAAGATAGGGTCTTATTTGGTGACATTTACTGTACTATTAATTTCCTGGCATAAAATATACTCCCGTAGATGGTGCCAACATTGTTTTTCATTTTTCAGATCTCTTTTTTAGAGCATTTAAAGGAGTCAGATACATTTTCAAACCATTTAAGATGTATTTTGATATTGAATAGGTAGAGAGCAACAGATAACAAATATTAAGTATTAATCTCAATGTAGGTAAAGTTGCTTATCATAAAATGCATTTGAGTAGTTCCAAATCAGCTGGCATTATTTTTTCTATTCGTTAAATCTCTCCTTTTGATGAAATTAAGTTACTCTTGAGAAATACAACAGCAGTTAACCCTTAGCACGAACTTGGACAGGTGATGTGCTCTTGCGCTCCTAAGCTTTAATATTCACAGAGCAGTAGGTCTTTATTTTACAAAGGATAAAACTGCCTCAGTTCAAGGTCACACAGCCATTAGAACTAGAGCTGGATGCCAAACCCACATTAGTTCAATGCCAAAGCCCACAACCCATATATTTTTACTATTCTTGAGATTGTAAAATAAACAGCCAAGTTTAAAAGCTCAAGGGCACAACATTTTTCCAGAAATAAGTGTTACTGCATAAATTTCAGGTACAAATTAGGTTAAGATTTACTACATAAATTCCAACTACAAGTTAGAGAAATAAGTAAACAACTGAAATAGATATTAAGTGCTGGTCACTGGGTATATATAGGAAGGACACGTAACCACTTTGGAGGTCAAAGTTTTCTCAGAGGAGGGGGCGTGTGAGGAGTTTCAGGAAGGTCAGGTAGGAAGCAGGGTTTGGGAAGGGGGTGCAGATGTTGTGGGGAGGTCCTGGCCGAGGAAGCAGTCGGAACAAAGGCCAGGAGGCCAAACCAATAGCCTCTCTAATATTTCATTTTTTGGCTTCAACTTACCTAAGTAAAAAGCATATAATGTAACGTCCAGAGTTCTTAGGAAAGTTTGTGAATAAAAAGTGGCTACATCTCTTGGTCTAGTGAAACATTTTGACTTAAGATCACAGACTTGGGAGTTTATATTTCACCTGTTTCACCAAATGCCTAGGTGTCCTTGGATTTGTTTTAGCTCATATAAATAGGACTTCCCTGAAGACATGGCCTGATTGATTGCCTTGTCCAGAAAGATCCACAGAGTTGTAAACATTATGCTGACAATTACTGAAAACAAAACAAAACATTGTCCTACTGTTTGGAGGACTAATAATCCACATACACCCAGAATTGGGAAGGATGTCGGAGGTAGACTGGAGGGAACGGAGAGGAGATGGGGAGTCATTGTGAAAATACCTTAAATAACACTTAACTCTACCTGCTTTCTCCTATAATGAACATGTATTTCTTGGAGTATAACTGCAAAGTTCTTTCTAAAGAATTAAGATCTTCAAATGAGAAAGATGGTGGTAATCAAGGAATGTAATGAAATTTATGGAGAGGTGAACAGATAGATGGTCAAATTTTTACATCATGTCTGTTTATACCAATTTAAAAAGTTTGATCAACAAAAAAAAGGAATAATGTTTGGCACATTTTAAAATATGTAATTCATTATGTAGTTTAAGCTGAATAAAGGAATTTTGAAAGTTTAGATACAGAGCAGTATAGTGCTATGAAGTGCTTCTTTTAAGAGTGTGGGCTGTGAAGGAGCCTGACTGGGTTCAGTTCCCAGTTCCACCACCCTAATAGATGTGTGACCTCAGCAAGTTATGAGAACCCTCCTGTGCCTAAGTTGTGCCTTTGTAAAATGGGCAAAATCATAATATCAACCTACACAGTTGCTGTGAGGAGTAAGTTAATACTTGCAAAGTGCCTAGCAGAGGGACCTACACGTAGTAAACATTAAACGACGTTGTTAATCTTAGTATACAGAAACAAACCGGCAGCCTGAACCAAATCAGGTCTTCAGGCGTATTCTGTTATCCGGGCATGGCATTTGAAAAAGAGTGAGAAATTGAATGCCTTTAGACAGGACAGGTACTCTCCATTTGGCTACTATCTCACACCCAACCTGATACATAAATTCGTGTTACCTGCTTACTCTGTAAGCGCTCGAGTTTGCAAGCAGTGGTTTAGGAGAATTTGTGGATGATGATGTATTAATAAGTGATCACCAACCGGAGGCTGGTTTCACTAAGCATAGCCATGCTTTCTCCCTGCAAGCCAACTGTATTTTAACTATTGTTTACATTTACACATCTGCCCCTCACTCAGCCAAAGTTCTTTTGCGTGCAAGACAATGTTCTGTTCATCTTTGTGTCCCCAGAACCTATCATAGATCCTGATGCTACTCCATAAATCTTTATGGTCTGAATGAACATACCAGAGTATAAGGTGGGGTAGTGGGATCCGAGGAAATGGGTTGGGGCTGATATGTACAGGACAAACTGGAAGTTCATGTCAAAGATGTGGTGGGCAGGGCTTCCCTGGTGGCACAGTGGTTAAGAATCCGCCTGCCAATGCAGGGGACAAGGGTTTGAGCCCTCGTCCGAGAAGATCCCACATGCCATGGAGCAACTAAGCCAGTGTACTACAACTACTGAGCCTGCGTGCCACAACTACTGAAGCCTGTGCCCCTAGAGCCCATGCTCTGCAACAAAGAGAAGCCAATGCAATGAGAAGCACATGCACCGCAACGAAGAGTAGCCCCCATTTGTCGCAACTACCGAAAGCCCGTGAGCATCAGCGAAGACCCGATGCAGCCAAAAAAAAAAAAAAAAAATGTGAGTAGACAGTGTATGTGGTGTTCAAGCAACTATTATCAGGTACAGTTGGAAAGCAGGGTGTGAGGAAAGAAAAGTAAGGCTGGAAAGGTAAATCATAGACATATTAAGGTGTTTGGATTTGAAGAATGGCATGGGATTTGGAAATAAATCACAAATGGTCCATAATACATATATTTTGTGTATATGCTTATCGTTTGCGTTATTTCTAGTGTAATCGTATCTTTGATAAGTGTACCTTTTGAATCAGATATGAGATAGAATATTTTTATGCTTATTTGATAAGTCTGTGGGTTGACTTTTTATTACCTGGTACAAATACTGTTTTCCTTTGAGTTACCCTTCTCTCATTAAACAAGTCCTGCCTTGGTGTTCTGTGTGTTTTCCTTTTTATTATTAATCACGATTAATCTTCCCAGCTTAGTTATATAATAATAACCTGTGTGTTTAAACACAGGCCTACAGATTGAATTTCTCGGAGAGCAAGTTTTAGAGCTTTTTAAAACCACAAGATCTCTTTTATGGGTGCTACAAAGAGTCTTTAGGACTCAACATTAATGATTTGAGAAGCTATTTTACTATATCTTACATTTGTTTCTTGCTGCAGTGGTTTTATCCTATGTTAATCTTCTAAGTGGACTAATAAGCTGAGAAAGTTCTCAGGCAATATAAAGACACCTCCTCCACTCCTTTCTTATAAGCTATTCCATGTGGTCATTAGAATTAGATCTGTTTGAGTCTTGGTTAGGGAGAGTGTGTAATTCTCTCTTTACTGAGAGATCATTTTCTAAAATTAATGTATTTATTTTCTTTTTACACAAGTTACTTACATGTGCTCATTGCAGAAATCTTGGGGAAAAAATAAACACAAAAGCATAACAGAAAACCTTTTTAAAATCAACTATAATTTTACCAGGTAAGAAATAACCACCATTAACGTTTTAGTCTATGTCCTTCCAATATTTTCCTTGGCATACATATAATATACAAAGTTGGTATATTTTGTGTAGTTATTTTTTAGTCTGCATTTTAGCTTAATAATACAATTTGAAAAAGAGCATATTGGAAAAATATTCTTAATTTTTATTCTAAGAACATTATTTTAATTTAGTGGGAATATGTTATCTTTCTTATTTTGCAATTGTAATCCGAATATAGCTAAGGCCTCCAGCCTTCTGAAGTCAAATTTTCCTTTAATAACTGAAGTCATTTAAGCCACCATTCCATGTAATGTTCTGTGAAAAGCTAGCATAATAGCCTTTGTCAATATTTATAAGGATTTCCTGGGTAGAATGGAACACAGGATTTATGTACTTACATCACTTCTCAGAATAGTTTACTTTGTCGTATTATGGATGAATTTGAACATCTTTTCATATATGTAAAAGCCATTTGATTATCCTTTGATTTAATTCTTTATATTCTTTGCCTACTTGAAGACTATACAAAAATCTTTTCTCCCATGATTTAGTATTTTTTGTGTTTTGATTTCTTACATGGAATGAATTTGAAGCAAGCTGTGAGGTATAGATCCACGTGAACCAATATCATCAGCCATCTTAGGCATATATTCAATTAACATCTGTATTTGACTCTGAAGTGTATTTTAAATACATTAGAGGAGGTCACTTTTTGAAGAAATGTTTCATAACCCCCTTTTATTAAAAATAAAAGACTCTTTGAGAAGTGAGTCGTCACACTCGATCATTTTTCATAATTTTTTTTTTTAATTACTGTTTGTCCAAAATGGCATATTCTGGAGCATCAATCAAACTTTAGTCCCCCCCATCAGCTTTCTCTTTCACCGTCTTGGTTTCCTTTTTTTCCCCCTCCTCAAACAGTGAAGAGGCAACGGAAGAGAGGAGAATAAGCCTGTAAACCACACTGCAAGTTAGCATGTGCCTCTGAGCAAAAACTTGAAATAGAGTTCTAAATCATCTTGACACTCTTTTCTTCTTTAATTTTTTTTCTCTTGGCTTTGGACAGATACGACGTAAAACAAGATTTCCATTTTGTTTTCTGATTGGTTAGCTCAGATATGAACCATAATAAACAAGAGAAGTGGGCACTTGTACTCGACCAAGGAATATGAGGCAGACTAATAATTTAGCCCGTCCAAACTCATATTCATTTAAATAAATTTTCAAGATTAATTTAATGTGGATGGAGCTGGTGCTGGTGAGGACTATTTTCCCCACTTTTTCTGTGGACGTGGGACCAATTCACATCTGCTGGTTATGTGAGGAATTGCTTGTGGGACCTGAGTTAATGGAAACGCATTTCTGAGTTATTCTAGTGATGTCCTGTATGCACTGATGCCCCACACAGCTGCTCAGCTCACCTTGTAAACTTGCTGTGGGGAGCTAGTTCTTAATTCTCTCTGACTTTTTCATGTCTGTGCCTGTAAGTGAGAGTGAGAGAGGATGGATGAGCAATAGAGGAATTTATGCTGTGTTGCCTGAATGTCAGAGGGAAAATTAAGCCACTGTGTGCCTTGGAGTATGGGCTCTGACAGACCAATCCAGCTGGGTCCTGGTGAAAAACTGGAGGTCAAAGATGCCTATTTTGCTCCCACCAGAAAAGATTTACTATTGCAACTAATCCCCCCCACCCCACCCCAGTGCAGCTGCACTGGTCCAGGCTCATAGAATGTTCCTAGAAAATGCATCAAGCAGGATGGAGAAACAGGAGGGAAAAGGAAATTGGGGCAGGCGTGGCTCTGAGGAATGGCTGCTTTGCTGAAAGGCCACTCTCCTGTCCTAACCACAGAGCAGTCCATAGGCCACTGGGAGGCCTGAGCTTGGTTCTGCAGTTGCCCAGAGCTCCTAGATGTGGAGAACTTATTATCTGGGGCAAAGGGCATCTCTCATCCGTGGTAAATTTTCTCCCACTATTAAAGAAAAAAAAAAAAAATCACTTGGCTCTTCCTTCATCTTTTTCCTTCTTTGTTCAAGGGGGAAAGGGGAAGGGTCCTTTTTGCTTTGTGTGTGTGTGTGTGTCTTGAGTTTTAAATTTTTTAATCTTGATGCAGACTCCCTACATGGGAATTTTTTTCAATGACATTTCTGGGATGTAACTGCTTAGATATTTAGTAGTGATTTAAATCACTATTGAGGTTGACATGACACTTTCTGTTTGGAGTTTTATCTCTCCTGAACCAAGGAAACCACACTAGGGAGTAGAGAATGCAAATTAAATGCTAAGTGTGACCCTAGCCTGGGGCAGGCCTTTTCATTCTTCCTGGGTGAACATCAGCGATTTCTTCTGCTACTGTAGTCACTACTTCAGGCACATTAGTGAGCACATTGATGGTTCCAGCTACTCATTGTCTACACCTGGAATGAGTTGTGCAATGGGTTTTGTTTAAAAAAAAAATCGTTGGCAGTCATTCAGCAAACTAGCTGCCCTGTTAGGGTGGGAAAGCAAAGATGTCTATGATGCCAGGGTCCAGTAGAAAGAGAGCTGTGAACAAATAAGCAAAATAAAGCATCACTGGATCCATGATAGAGGTAAATACATAGAAGGTATGTAGGGATCCAAAGAACAGTGTTAAACCCTATTGTAAGGAGAAGACACTAGAAAAGAATTTCTTAGAGGAAATGATGCTTAAATGGAACCTTTAAAGTAAACTAGGTATTCACCAGGGGGATTAGGGTTTGAAGAGGTGTTTGTGGCAGATGGAACCGTGTGACTATAGCATATATCTACCACCTGCTGTCTTATGAACCAGCATCTCTCTCATTTCCTGAAATTATTTGAGCTGGAGCTGGGGAAACAGACACATAGGTGGCAAGAGATGTGAGTCTCAAGAACCACTGGTGGCCATGTTTTCAGCCACGTGGAAATCTGAGAAATGAAATTCCTATTTAGAAAGAAGTAGAAATAAAGGGAAGAGAGTGGAATAGAAAGTCCTAAAGACATCTAATTCATGGTTCCATTGTACCTGATTTCCACTGTCCTACCAACAGTTGGGTTTTATGGGCCTTCCAGGAATTTCCTCCCTTTTGCTTAAGCAAGTTTGATTTGAATTTCTGTCACTCATAACCAGAGCAGTCTGGTCAGTTGAGGGGCTGAGAGCTTGAAGCAATGAAATGTATGTGCATATATCCTTTGCTGAATAACAGGCTCAAATTTCATCTTGATGCTGTGTGACAATAGTGATCAATGTGTGCTTATGAGTTTATGTTTGTGTGCCCAGAGAAGGTAAATGACAAACTTTCATCAGAGCCACTGTACATGTGCCTTAATGTAGGAAACTGTAAACAGTACTATTCAGTTAGGAGAGAGAATTTAGGCTAAAATTGGGGAGCTTCCAATGAAACAATATTTTGGCCAACCTTTTGCGAAAACATCTGGGAATGTGAAAGTATCTTCTCTGTAAATCCAGATTTTCATAACTTTTGTTTATTTAAAGTGAGTGCCTCCCCTGCCTTAATTTGCTGTGCCCGCTCTGGGCAAGAAAGAAAGAAGTTATCGGTGATGGCAGATGCAGTCAACATCATTCCCAATGAACGTGAAATAAATTTCATTTGAAATCTTTGCTTTTGATAACATAACTCCAAAAAACCCCAGTATTTATATCTAGATATTTAAAGTATCAATAGATCTGATTAGTGGATTTTTTTAAATGTGAAATTTGGATATAATCCTATCTTTGCATATGTTCTATGAGCAATTGAAAAGAATATGTATTCTGCTCTTGTTGGGTGAAGTGTTTTATAAATGTCAATTAAATTCTGTTGCTTGATGATCTATATTCTTGCTGACTCTATGTCTAGTTGTTCTATCAATAGTTGAGAGAGGGATGTTGAATTCTCCAACTATAATTGTGTATTTGTCTATTTCTTCTTTTAATTCTATCAGCTTTTGCTTCATGTAGTTTGCAGCTCTTATCGTTTGGTGCCTCCATCATATTTAATATTGATATGTCTCCTTGGTGGGTTAATCCTTCTGTCATTATGTCATGTCCCTCTGAATCTCTGGTAAATTTCTTTGCTCTGAAGTGTTCTTTATTGATATTATTATAGCCACTCTGGCTTTCTTTTGATTAATATTTGGATGATATGTCTTTTTCTATCCTTTTACTTTCAACCTACATGTATAGTCATATTTAAGTGAGTTTCTTGTAGACAACATTTGATTGGGTCATATTTTCTAATCCATTTTTCCAATTTCTGTCTTTTAGTTGGTATATTTATTTTTTATTTTATTTTATTTTTTTAAATGTTTATTTATTTATTTGGTTGTGCTGGGTCTTAGTTGTGGCAGGAGGGCTCCTTAGTTGCGGCTCAAGGGCTCCTTAGTTGTGGCTCACCGGCTCCTTAGTTGTGGCATGCGAACTCTTAGTTGCAGCATGCATGTGGGATCTAGTTCCCTGACCAGGGATTGAACTCATGCCCTCTGCATTGGGAGCGTGGAGTCTTAATCACTGTGCCACCAGGGAAGTCCCTCAGTTGGTATATTTGGATCATTTATGTTTAATGTAATTATTGATGTTAGAATTTAAATCTGCCATTTTATTTTCTGTTTGTTCTATTTCTTATTTTTCTATTTTTCTTGCTTTTTTATGGATTACTTGAACTTTTTTTGAATTATGTTTTATTTATCTATACTGTTTTAATTTTAATTTCATAATTACGTTAATCTGTACATTTTCCTATGGCTATAGTGTTTTTGAGTGTATCTCTTGGTAGCTTTTTTAGTAGTTGCTGCAGGTATTAGTTTACATATGCATAATTTATTACAATCTAATGGTGTCAATATGTTATCAGTTCAAGTGTAGAAACCTTATCTCCCTTTACATTTCTTTGCCTTCCCCTGCTTCTAATTGTCTTAAATATTTCCTCTACATAGAAGAACATCATACAGTGTTATAATTTTTGTTTCAGTGTTCAAACGTAATTCAGAAAACCTAGGAGGAGGAGGAAATGTATTTACTCATATTTTTCACTCTTTTTGTGCTATCTTCCTTTTTTATATTCGAAGATTTCTTCCTTTTCCATTTCCTTTCTGTTTAGAGAACTTCCTTTAGCCATTTTCTAAAGATAAGTCTGCTGCTGATGAACTTTCTTAGTTTTTCTTCAGCTGATGTCTTGATTTCCCCTTCATTCTTGAAGGATAGTTTCACTAGATATAGAATTCTGGGTTGACATTTCTTTTATTTCAGCACTTCAAAAATGTTATGCCATTTCCTTCTGGCTTCCGTGGTTCCAGATGAGAAATCTACTGTTATTCAAGTTGTTTTTCTTATTTATGTAAGGTATTGTTTCTCTTAGCTTTCAAGATTTTTTGTCTTTAGGGGTTTTTGTTGTTGTTGTTGAAATTTTATTATTATATTCAGTGGCATAAAATTACATTTAAATAAATATAAGAAGAAATACTGTGTTTAGTTTTGAGAAGTTTAGCTTGGCATGGGGTTTCTTTGGGTTTATCCTGTTCATGATTTACTTACATCTTGAAACTGTAGGTTTATGTCTTTTGCCAAATTTGGAGAGTTTTCAGCCATTATTTCTTCAAGTGATTTTTCAGCCTTGCTCTCTTTCTTCTCTCCTACTGGGATTTGGACAACATCACTGTTAGAGTTTTGTTATGGGCCCATAGGTCCCTGAGCCTCTGTTCATTTTTTTTTTCCCCCAATCTATTTTCTCTGTATTGTTCAAACTGGGCAGTTACTATTGCTCTATATTCCAGTTCACAGATTTTTTCCCCCTCTGACCCCTCCATTCTGTTGTTGAGCCCATTCACTGACTTTTTAACTTTAGTTATATTTTTCAGTTCTTAAATTTCCACTTTGTTCTTCTTTACATTTTCTATTTCTGTGCTGAGACGTTACATTTCTTTGCTCAGACTTTCTAGTTTTTCATGTTTTAAGCATGTTCATAATTGCTTGTTAAAGCATTGTTGAGATGGCTGCTCTAGAATCTTTGTCAGATAACTGTAATATCTCTGTCATTTTAGTGTTGGCACCTATTGATGATCTTTTCTCTTTCAAGTTTAAATTTTCCTGATTCTTGGCGTTGATGAGGAATTTTCAGTTGAAACCTGGACATTTTGGATATTATGTTATGAGACTCTGGATCTTACTTTAAACTTCCTGTTTTAACTGGCTCTTCTGATTCCTGGCAGAGGAAGGGAGGGGCACTGCCTTGTTGCTTCCAGGCTGGGGTAGAAGTCCAGATTCACAACTTGATCTCTGTTGACACTGGAGAGGAAAGGGGCTCCTAGTTACTGCTGGGCAGGGGTGGGAGGTTTGGATCCCACGAGGCATCCACCAATATATATTACCCTGGCTGGGAGAGGTAGGACTGCCTTGTTATTGTTCCCCATGTGGCCACTACTGACACCATAGAGAGGTGGCCTCATTATCTCTGGGCAGCAGTGAAAGTCCTGACTCTCCGCTTGGCTGCCTTTGACACCACGCCAGCAGGGATGGAGAGGGGTGCCTTGTTACTGCTGCTGTGGGTGGAATTCAGATGCCCCATGTGGTCTCTACTGACATCATAGGGACACAACCCATTACTGTCAGGTGGGGATGAAAGTCTGGCTCCCTATGGGCTTCTCTTATACCATTTCAATGTGTGTGTGTGTGTGGGGGGGGGGTTGCAGTTGGGGTCCTTTGATATACCCTGCTGGGCAGGAAGTCTAGGCTTCCCCTCCCCCTTTGCTGGTGTGGGTGGGAGCGGAGCCACCATTTTTTCTGTGGCTTTTGGCTGGGGTAAGTGGTTACAGTTTAAATTTTTACTCTTGTTAAGTTGCCCCTTTCCTGGTCTTCTGACTTTTGTTGGGGACTTTTTGTTTGTTTGCTCCTTTTGGCATTTCTAGGGGATGCCAGCTTCTTCAGCTCCAAATCTGGGAACCACGAAGCTAAAAGGAAACCCAGGGAAGTCATCACCAGGTTGTGCCTCAGATCCCAAAGTCCCTAGCCTGTCTGTCTTTTTCTCTCCACCTTTCAGAGTCTTCTCATGTCTTACATACAATGTCCAGGCTTTTAAGTGTTACTTAGCAACAGGGAAAAGTATATCTACTCCATCTTCCTGGAAACAGAAGTCAAGATATAATTTTTAAATATTAGTTAGCTTCATGTTTTTGGAATAGTACAGAGATCTATTTATCGCTGGTGTGTTAACTCCCTCACTAGAATTGTGTCTGGCACGTGGTAGGAACTTAATTATATTCGGTGACTGAATCTCTACTTTACCAAGGAGAAAACTTAGGGACTTAAGTCATTTCTTCTTCTTCAGCTGGTAATAGGAAGAACTAGGATCTGAACCTGGACAGTCTGATTCCAAAGCCTGAGCTCTCAGAAGCATCATTGGGGCACTCATGAAATTCAAGGCCCCTTTTGTTCTTTTAGGACAAAGGACAAGTGAGAGGGAGCCCCCACTTGAGACAGTGACAAAGTGGCAACATGATACTTTTCTACTGAATTAACAATGTCCTTGCATTCTGCAAGCAAATGCCCAGTGCTGTCAACTCTCTTTCCTTCTATTCACTGCCAAGCTTCCTGCCTAGTGTCCTAATTATTCCTTAATTCCTGTGCAAATGGGGTTCCACTCCAATTTCTCTTCCGCAGCTGCCTTTTTTTCAGCCCCAAAGACCAAATGCAACAGTGCCTTCCCTTTATCACCCTTTAAGTTTTTTCTGCAGTGTTTCCTAATGCTATTCACCACTTCCCAAACTTCTCCCTACTCTTGACTTTCATGATCCTTCACTTTCTTGCTTTGCTCTCCATCCCACTGATTACTTTCTGACTCCAGTTTTTACTCCCATCCTCTGAATGGCAGAATTCCTCGTGATTCTTCCTTTCTTTTCATTGTCCACAGACTCACAGAGCTTATCCAAGCTCACAGCCTCAACAAGGCTGGTAGATACACTCATTCATTCATACATTCAATATTCATTTATTGAGCACCAGGCATTGTTCTATAGCAGGGAACAAGGTAAACAAGGTCTTTATTCTCATGGAGTTTATATTCTAGTGGAAGACACAGAAAGCAAACAACAACAGCAAATCAGTTAGTTATGGAGCCATATGACATCTTTCAACAATGTTAATCAAACTTGTAAACTTTCATGTACATTATCTCAATTATCTATTAATTCTAAAATTACTGAGGGTAAAAATTGTGTTACTTCCATAAAACTAATGCTACCACCTTATTTTTATATATGAGGTTTACTTTAAAGATGTGCTTTAACATAGTTGGTGATTTTAAAAAATCTGTTGATTTTAAAATATTGCTGATTATTACATATTAATTTTTTCTAAGGACACTTTACAAATATCTAAAAGCAGTTTAATATATTCTTGATGTTACACAATGACTTTGAAACCTGTTCAGCCACGTACCACCCACACAGGCTGGGGCAAGTTACTCAGCATCTCTGCACCTTCATTATTCTTGCCTCCAGGAGCCCGTCAACTCATGAACCTCATATCCAGACAAGGACTCAGCTCAAGTGTTCAAGGCAGCTTCCCTGAGGGACCACTGTGTCCTAAAGGAAGCTCTTTTTAGTTAAGAAAGTCATAGCATATGGGATAAGAATGTGGCCCTGGCACCAGGCAGCTTGAATTTATGTGCTGGCTCCTCTACTTCCTAGAGTGTGACCCTTAGCAAGTTACCTAACCTCTCTGTGCCTCAATTTTTTTCACCCTTAATATGGAGTAATGATAGTGCCTAGTCTGTAGAATCTTTACGATGATGAAATGAGTCAATACCTATGAAGTGCTTAGAACAGTGCCTAGTACTTAATAAGTGCTACATGAGTGTTTGCTATTTTAATGTATTTATATACATACTTCTGTCACTTTAAGAGAAAACCAGGCCACTGGACTTCATCTGTTGGAATCTCACTGCCATTAAGGTTTGAATCTTGGACTTTTACGTTTTGGATGCTTTAATAAATTCAGGTTACCAAACAAACTTAAGAGAAGAAATACATTTTTATCTCTTCAACTTTAGAGAATAAGCTTCTAAAAATGAATGCTGGGTTTCTTTCCACTTTGAATTTTGAGAAAAAAAAAAGATTTATATAAACAAAACAAAAGGCACGCAAAAATGCATTAATTCAGAGGTATGTTTAAAAGGAATAGGCCAGATGACAGATAATTAATATACACTAGAACTGTTAATGTCACACATAAGATTTAAAATGTATCAACACCCAGAAGCTGGGCAGAGAATTTCTGGTGTCATAATTCACGTCTATAGCACTGTGCTGTGCAGTTCAACTGCAGTTAAAAACAGAAAGACCCCCTGTCCCTCACTTCCCCTTTTCCTCAGGTTTGTGGTTTTGAAGCATATCTCCCATGATTTTTTCCCCCCCCTTTTTCCCCCTCTAATCACCTTCCCTATGTTATTTGTCTAAGTCAGAGGGAGAAAATAACTTTACAAAAGCAACAAGCAGTAAAAAGTAACATCTATAACAGGGAAACAACATTGATGATAAGCCAGATCACTTAGAAGTTAAATATACCCTCCTTGCCCAGTCAAACCAACTAGCTTTGCATCTGTTAGTACCATATGGCTGTTTATCTGAAAGCCTAAGGCTGACGTCATCAGCACAGGGCCCCTAGCCAGCCACGCTTGCAGGCTAGCATAGCACCCAGGGCTGTCCTGCGGGCTCCTGGGCCTACAGAGGGTTTAAGACATTGGCCATTTACCAGGCCTGACCCAGTGACATTTGCAGCTTCTTTGTGAGGGCTTCAGGGAAACTGCATCCTGTCCAGTGGCCACAGGGAGAATGGTTCATGTGCTGGAAATACCTAGCTTGGCTCCATTTGCCGGTAAGTAGTTCCTGGCAGAATTCCTGCAGAGATGAGTTTGGATGTGAGACACGTCCTTCTTTCTTTAAGAGGTGGGGACTGAGGGGCCTGCGGGAATCTCGAGAGCATGGGGATGAAGTCATTCCTGAGCCACGGCTCAGCTCCAGCAGCGCCCCAGGGCACCTCCGAAGCAGCTGCGTCAACAGTGCCAGCCCTACGCCCTGTGCCTTGTTTGAGGCTGAGATCCTATTAAGGGGCTTTTGCTGAGGAAATGAGCTGTTGGCAGGTGGTTCAGTACCAGGCAGAGGGGTTTCCTGCTGCTGGCATCCACTTTCTTTCAAGACCTCTTTCACTCTGCACAGATTGGCTTTATTTTATCGGGAGAGGAGTAACAAACAATGCCCGTTTCCACCTCCATAGTTTTTAACGCTCCCCTCCTAGAAGTTAGTCTTTGCATGTATCTCGGCACCAGCATAATGCCTGTCTCGATGTTCAGTAAAATGACAGTTTCCTTTCCTTCCACATCTCCTGCCTCCCCCATCCTGGCCGTTTACTAAGAGCCAGGGCCTTCATGTTAGGGTACCCCCATCTGCAGACACACCCAGATCTGTGCAGGGCTGCTCCCCATGCCAGAACCCTATCTGCCCCCATCCTTCATTCCATTTCCTGAAAGTCTTGATATTCATGGTTAAGACAATCAAATCTTTATACTAATCTACATTGGGGGTTAACGAGTGCTATCCGGCATCTGTTGGTATCAAGTTAACCTTGTCACAGAGGCCTTAGATGCCAAGCAAAGCAGTGACTGACGGTGAGATTTGGGGATGCCTGGGCACTTAGAGAAGGGAAGCTGATTGACAGCGCTGGTCAGCTCACAGGCTTCCTACTAGGGCTCAGAAGCCCTGTGTAGCATTTTCCTCTGAAGAGAGACCTTTGTGGTAGGCCCAGCCCCTTTCCAGGACTTTCCAAAGTAGAGAAGAACATGTTGCTCCTGGCTCTCCGGCGAGGCTGGCCCAGCCAAATGGGCATTGCTGGGGCACAGGTGGCCAAGTTGGTCTGATCCACTGACCCGAGGCCAGGTGTCTGTGTGGTGGTGCAACCCACTGATTTTGTAAGAGTCCAAAAGTTTTATCATTGAAAGCCTAGCACAAAGGTGACTATAAATACTGCCATAGGCAGCAAGAAAGTGGTACACGGCAGTGAGGATACTGCGCAGTGGACACCTTGAAAAAGAGCAGGGTCCCTGAGTAGTGAGGGAAAGCAGGCCAATCGCTAGGATCTCTCTAGCACCTGAAGGAGAAGCTTGGCACCAGCTGGAGAAGCAGGAGCCCTCTGCAGGGAGCCGCCAGGCCGGCCAGTGGGCGAGGGTGTAATTGCAAAGGCAGATGCAGGGACTGTTGCAAGAGATGGCCACACTGGGGGCCAGGAGGACACCGCCTGGCCTTGTCATATGGCGGGGCATCCGGCAGCGAGCCTCCTCCCCTCCCCGCCCCCCGGGTACCGGGTCAAAGCCAGGAACTGTGCGTGTTTGGTTCTTAGCCCTGTCCCCGAGGCTCGTGTTGCCCGTGCATCCGGCAGTGTTTCTGCCTGGTTTCTCTCTGGGGCCACCAGAAGCCCCTGCAGAAGAAAGGTTACTTTCTACTGCAGGTAAAGAGGGGTCAGCAGCTCTGCCACTGCCTGGGTCTGGGCTGAAGACACCTGCACGCTCTACCACCCGGTCTGAGCCTCAAAGTCCTAACTCAGCCTTGGCCCGGCTGCGCCTCTGCCCCTCCTTACCAGAAGTGTCCTCCTCTGCCTGCCCCTTAAATGTCGCCCTCCCTAAGGGGCCTCAGGGGTTCTCAGAACCCTCCCGCTTTACACTATTTCCCGCTGATCCCATCCGCTGCCGTGGCTCCCTCCAACACCTTCACTGGGCATCTTTTTGCATAACATTTGAAATTAAAGTGGATCTGAATCTGATCAAGGCTTCCAACGTATAAGGCATAGCGAGCCAGAGGAACATGCCAACATACACCAAAGGAATGCAACCAGCAATGTCCAGAGTGTGGGAAATTCTATGGGCAAACAAATTCATTTCTTCACAAATAAATTGGAAGGGGGGTAGGGAGTGGGGATGGGGTGAGGAATGAGGATGCGGGGAGAGAGAGAATCCATAGAGTAAAAGAGACTTAAGAGACTATCAACCAATCCCAATCTGTAGACGAATTTGAATCCCAATTGAAATAAACTGTTTTTTAAAAAATGAAAAATTTAACCTGGCTTGGTATTTGGTAATATAAGAAATCATTGCTAATTTTTAAGGCATGATAATGGTATTGTTTTTTTTTTTTAAGAGTCCTTATCTTTTGAAATTCATACTGAAATATTTATTGTGAAAGCTATGATTCTGGAACTTGCTTCAAAATAATAATACAGGGAGAAGTGGGTGAGGGTTGGGATGAAAAAGATTAACCACAATCTGATCATTATTGAGGCTGCGTGATAGGGACACGGCGGTTCATTACATTATATTAGTCCTACTTTTGTTTAAGTGTTCCATAATAAGAAGTTAAAAAAATAAAAGGAAGAGAAAAGGAAAGAAAAACTAGACCTATTCCCGCTGATTAATCTCAACATTTCCAGGGCCACGTACAAGTATGTGAAGATCACCTGGGAATCCTTTCTGTCACTGACATGTGTGGCCCCTCTGGTGCCCTCTGACCCCTAACTGGGTTGGTCTTTGACCTGGTGCTGGGGTTTCCACCTCTCTGCACTTCCCCTCCTGAATGTTAACTACAAGTGATGCTGGGTTTCCAACCACCTGAGATGGTTTTCTGTCTCGTCCGATCTCAGTATGTCTAAAACTGTACAGTGCCGTGCTCTCACTCCCAGCTTCTCCATTTCTATTAAAGGTTGAGCATTTCCTTTGCCTCTATCACAGATTAAAGCCATTTAGCGGTCTCTGACTCTCCCTTCCTCTTCTCTCTGGAGGTCCACTTAGTCACCAAGTTCTACGGATTCTTCTTTCACAGTGTTTCTCAGGCTTGTCTCTTCCTTTCCACTCTCACACCTATTGTCTAATGCCAGGTGTGGTTTTCCCCTGTGTGCATTAACTTCCTTGCCCATTTCCTGCCCTTACTGTCCTCCTTCCAGCCATTCCTCCCTGCCGCCAACCATTAGAGATGCCGTTAGATCAAGAGCCTTGTATTTAGTTGCAGCCTAAGAGGGGATATCATGATTTGGACTCTGCAAACCCCAAATTCCTGCCCTCACAATCTCAAGAGAGTCTCATTCAAAGAAGTTTGGAATGATGATTATCAGGCAGCCAGCAAAAAAAGCCTCACACCCCAAATAGAGTCTAATGTGGAAAACATTATTTCTCAATTGCTTAGCAAACATATCTTTCACCGATTGTTTGTAGGTCAACCACACCTAGACCTGGGCGATCAACAGAATCTAAGGTCATGAGGATCCCATTCAAGTGGGTCAACAGACAGATGAAGAGATCAAATGACAGAAGTAAAGAAGAAAGATCACGGGCTTCCCTGGTGGCGCAATGGTTGAGAGTCTGCCTGCCGACAATGCAGGGGACACAGCTTCGTGCCCCGGTCCGGGAAGATCCCACATGCCGGAGCCTGTGCTCTGCAACGGGAGAGGCCACAACGGTGAGAGGCCCGCGTTCCACAGAAAAAAAAAAAAAAAGAAAAAAAATCACGAGATTCTTGCTGATTTTGCCAGTGTGCGCAACAGTAGAGCAACCCACCCAGTTTTCTGAAACCAAGGGCACAAGATTTGACAAATGACTTTCAGATTTAGTCACTCACTCATTCATATGAAATTGTACAAAGGTGTACACAAACAAATCATATTTAGTTATACACTTTATTGAGAAAAAAATTATATTAAATGAAGGTGAGACTGTCTTGGAAAATTTAACCTATCAGGTCACCAGGACCAAACACGTAACCTCAAAATGCTTGAAAATAAAAATAATTTCTTTGAGGCCCCAAAACAGACATTTATTATTTTATCAGTCTAGGTTAGCACCCCCCTTTTTTGAGGAAGGATTTTCTCCTCCCCAGGTCAACCATAAGCATCTTTTTGGGCAGGAGTGGGTACATGACCTAATCAGTGTTTCTCTGGAATTTTCCAGTTGGTTCTGGTGAAGTAGGGTCCTCTTTAATCTTGTTTCACCCAACCCTCAGCCACTTCTCCCTGCATTATTATTTAGGAGCAAATGCCCAACATCGTAGCTTTCACAATAAACATTTCAGTATGAATTTCAAAAGATAAGGACTCTTTCAAAAAAATAAGCACAATACTTAGAAATTAACAACGATTAATTGTTAATTGCCTTAAAAATTAACAACGATTTCTTACATTATCAAATACCAAGTCAGGTGCAAATTTTCATTTTTTAAAACAGTTTATTTGAACTGGGATTCAAATTAGACCAGAGGTTGGGGTTGGTTGATAGACTCTTAAATTTTCCTCTGGTGAGGAAGGGAAGGAAGTTAATGATGTAACCATTTAGGTTGTGAGTCCTGTACAGCCAGGCAGCCTGAGAGAATGAAGCCAGCACAAGAGAGATTTGAAGGACCAAAGTTCCTGGTTGCAGGCATGCCTGAGGCGAGCTGCACCCCTATCTCACCAGTTACTTAAGCATAGAAATCTTTCTGCCTCACTAGCTCCAGGGTTTTTTTGGTTAATTACCACGAGAGAATCTTTGTCAAACACAGATCAGTGGTCTTGTGAGCAGGGCGAGGTAACCATATAAAATCAAACCAATAAAAGAAGACAGAGCCACTTGCTGGGATCCCCCAGAGGGCCAGTGGAATGAACCCTTTGAAATCTCTAAACAAGGGTGGTGACCCACCCCTCTAGAAATTGACCTGGTCATATCATAAAAAAGATCAATTTTTAAATGAGGTCTTAATGGTCCTGTTACCTAATGCTTTATTATTAGAAAAATCAACCTTTGACCACAAAGAGGCAGGGTTTGGTTTTGTTTTTTCCTTGCACTATTCACGATTTTCTGGAATTCTTAATAAAAATTGCATGTCTCTAGGCAGAAGCTCTCCAATGCCAGATTTTCCACTAACATTCAGAGTTCTTCTGCTCATGACATCTCAGGGCAGCTCTGTTGCTCGCAGTGTAAATTCCAAGTGCCTCGTCTGGGCACTCAGGACTTCAAGTATTGGGCCTAACCTTCAGTTTCATTTCCCACAGCTCAACAAAATGAACATTTGTCTTGGTCATGCCGTTCTCTGTATTGCTTCACACTGGCCGTCTCACTTTTTTCCACGCCTTGGGTTAAGCTGCCAACTCTGAACCATCCCTCCCACGTGTGCTCTTTCTCTTCATCTTAGTCTCTTTTCCTGCCTTTAGAAAAATTGAGTGCACACTGTGTGTCAGGTAGTCCTGAGGGCTGGGTATAAAATGACTTACAGCATACGGTTTTGTCCTTGAGAGATATTTTGGGCTGAATCACATCCGCCACAAATTCACATGCTGAAATCCTAACCCCGAGTACCTCAGGATGGGTCTGTATTTGGAGACAGAGCCTCCAGTGAGCTCCTATGGGTGGGCCTTAATCCGACATGACTGGTGTCCTTATAAGAAGGGGAGGTTAGGACACAGACACTGCACAGAGAGAAGACCACGTGAGGATACCTGAGGATGACAGCCACGTATAAGCCAAGGAGACAGGCCTCAGAGGAAATGCTTCCTGCCCATTCCTTGATCTTAGACTTCTAGCCTCCAAAACTGCGGGAAAATAAATGTGTGTTGTTTAAGTCACCCAGTCTGTAGTACTTTGTTACGGCCACCCTATCAAACTAACACACTCCAGGGAGGGAGACAAATGAGAAAAGAAGCAAATACAATACAGCCTCGTGAGTGCCATGACCCCGATTGTGGGAGGTGAAGGGGAGTTACTTTGGGTTGTGAAGCTCTTGAGAAGTGCCTGCCTCGCCAAAGGAGCAAGGGTGGCCAGAGGCAGGCCCTCAGACTCAAGAGGTCTTGACGCCTGTCTCACTTTTCCTGCTCCCACGGACCTAAATGCAGCGGCTCCAGCCTGGCCATGGGTGCAGACGTGCACCCATGAGAGGGCGCTTATGGACGGTGACCAGCTGAGCCAAGTGCATCTCCCTCAACAGGTGGGGGAGCCAACAGGGCAGAAGCAGCTGAGAGCCTCAGAAATGTGGCAGCGAACAGCAGCCAGCAGACAGCAGAGGCCACTCATAAAGCAAAGCCACGCGGCGCAGCAGAGATCAGAATAAGCAGTCAACAGGGCAGAAGCAGCCGCAGAGAGACTGAGAGGCGAAAGTGCAGCCGCAGGCACCCTGGGGCTGCTGGAGCCCAGGGCAGGGCTGTGAGGGCTCCTGCTGGGACCAGTGCCCGCCTCTAAGGCTGGTTCTGCTGCCGAGAAGCCTGTTTGGAGTCTATGCTTCTTTTCCTCAGTGGTAGGGAGAGGACTTCAAGTGTGGCTAGTTAAGTTTGAGACACTTGTCCCTTTCTGTGTCCATCTTCCCAGACTCAGCACATTGGACGAACTGGCTAGATGACCAGAGCGGTGAAGGGGAGGCGGAGGCCAGGGCATTTGCTCACCAGGCTCCCTGAGCTCTGCCTGGCAGGACTTTCCATCCCATCTCGTCCCCTTTGATCTCTCCAGAGCCTCACTTCCCCCAGGGCAGCACATCCTCTCCCTTGTACCTTGGTAGTGTGTATTGAAGTTGTGATCATTTTGCTTTTCCTTTTAACTTGATTAGTTATTAGTAATATTAATTATCGTGGACCATAAACTCCATGGGGGACAGAGGCCATTTTGCACTTGTCTGTCTTCCCATGACTTAGCACAGCGCCTGGTACACAGTGGGTTCTCAGTACATATTCACTGAGTGAAGGACTAGATTCCAATCACGCATATAAGGGACAGTTAGGTAATTTGCTCAAAGTCACGTATCTAACAAGTGACCTGAAGGTAAAGTCAGACAAATCCTACTTAACCAGCACTTAGGCAAACACACGGGCACACACACACACACCGAAACCAAAACCCTCCAATGGGCCTTTTCTCAAGAGAATGGAATATATTATGACTAAAGTAATTAGCTGACGGAGGTGAAGGGGCCCATTTGTGGCAAAAGCAGTACTTAATTTTTAACAAATGACAATGTAAATCTTTGACAGTTTAAATATATGCCCTAAAAGAAAATGAAATTGAAATCAATCAAGAGAAAACTGTCCCCAAAATTCCCTGTGGTAATGAAGTAAGTATACAGGGGTGTTTAGCCTTTTTTTTTTTTTTGGAGGGGAGGGGTAGAAAACACACCCCGTTTTAAAAATAAACTTCTAATTACATTATTATTAACTAAAGTCCATAGTTGATTCAGATTTCCTTAGTTTTTACCTGATGTCTTTTTTCTGTTCCGGGATCCCATCCAGATACCGTATTAAATACATTTAGTTATCACGTCTCCTTAGGCTCCTCTTGGCTGCGACAGTTTCTGACTTCGCTTGTCTTTGGTGACCTTCACAGTTTGGACGAGTGCTGTATTTTGTTGACTTTATCAGCACTTCGTAGAATGTCCCTCAAGTGATATTTGTCTGGCGTTTTTCTCATGGATTAGGGTTATGGGTTTTCTGGAGGAAGGTCAAAGGAGTAAAGTGCCATTCTTATCACATCTTATCAAGGGTACCATCAATAAGACTTACCACTGCTGATGTAAATCTTGATTACCTGGCTGAGGTAGCTTTGTCAGGTTTCTCCACTGTAACGTTACTTTCCGCCCCTGTCTTTTCACTGTGTTCTTTGAAACGAAGTCACCATGTGCAGTTCACATTTCAGGAGGGAGCGTTGTGTTCCACTTCTTGAGGGAAAGTATCTACATAAATGCTTTGAAATCTTTCTGCATGGGAGATTTGTCTTTTCTCTCCCATTTTTTCATTTATTCAATCATTTATTTGTATCAGCATAGACTCACGGATATTTATTTTATACTTTGAGTTATAATCCAACAGTACCTTATTTTCTTGATCAAATTTTTCCAGCTTTGGCCATCGGGAAAGCTGGAACTTTCCCAATGCCCGAAGTTTTCAGTTGACCTGTGTCCCTTCATTGTGTGTGCATGTGTGTTTTCTTTCTCTCTCTCTTCCTCCCTCTCTCCTTCCTTATTTCCTTTTGGAACACCTATTTACTTTCTGGTACTGCAAGCTGTTCCAGGTTTATCTTGTATTTTCTGCCCCGGTCCTAGAATCAGCTATTTCTCCAAAGAGCCCTGATTTCTTTTATTAGAGGATGGTATTAGAAACCCAAATCTGGGCAATAAGTGTACTCATGGTTAGTGGAGTGTTGATTCTAGGTCTCCCCAGCTGACAGAGCAAAGAAAAATGTGTATAATTAGCCATGTATGTATAATATTTGTGTAAATATTTCTACATGTAACCTTCTGTATCTGTTTTAAGCTAAACATGAGCTCATGCTCAGCTCACTTTAGCTAATAGCCCTGTGTTTGGTTCCACAGGCTCTGCAGAATGGGGACGGTCCCTGTTCTTGATACAATTCTGAGTAAATCTGGCTCTTGGTTAAGAAATAGATGATACGCCCTGATCATAATCTATTCTGCTAGTGTTGTCTGTGTGGCAGTATTCAAATGTGTGGCCTCCAGAATCCAAATGCTAACGCTCAGCCATTGTCCTATGAGATGATCCACAGTTTATTGGACAACAGAAGGAATGAGAAGCTTTCTTTTACCTGACCATACAGGAGGTTCTCTGAACTGCCTTTAGGTCGACCCAGATTATGAGGAAGATCTGGATTTCACAGATTAATGTCCTAAGGGCTGACACTGTTTACCCTTGGCCAAGACAGGACTGAAAGAGAAAAACTGAACGAATAATGAAAGAATAAAAATCAGCTCCAACTGAGAAAGCAAAAAGCAGCCCTGCCTTTAACCAGGCTGGGAGGAGAGAGATGGATAAAGCAAATTGCAATTAGCAGAAAACATCTTTTGTTCTCAAGGATGTAAAATGCCATAATAACCCTCTCTTGGAGTGATTGACTTGTACCAATGACACCCCCAGACCCAGTTTCCTATTTTCACTTATTGCCGTGGATAGCCCATTGCTTAGCCACAAATAGCACTCAATCCTTAGTTAATCCCTGCTTCTTCTAAGCCTGCCTGAGAAATGGCAACCAATCCGGAAATGGACCCTTCCCTTAGACCCTCCTCAGAACCTTTGGTGGGAATGCAAGGCTGACAAAAGATGCTTCCCTCTGTACTCAGTACTCAGCTCCTCTGTAGTGCCCTCTCTGCATGCAATCAGCAGGCAATACATTTTAAAGTCCTCAAGTGAAGTCTATGGCTGTGGGGTGGTGGCTGTCATTACCTGAGGGAAGGGTGTGCCATCCACTGGGTGTGCCGGCAGCAGATTAGAGGAGTTACCAGGAGCCAAATAAAACTTTTCATTCTTAAACGTTCACCATTCTCCTTCATATATATATATATATATATATATATATATATATATTTTTTTTTT